>NC_053024.1:63822535-64090518 GCF_003073215.2 Triticum urartu
GATTGATTTAATTTGCTTGTGGTTATGTTGCTGTCCTTTGGTGCCCATCATATGAGCGCGCACGTGGATCACACCATAGGGTTAGTTGTATGTTGATAGGACTATGTATTGGAGGGCAAGAGTGACAGAAGCTTCAACCTAGCATAGAAATTGATGCATACGGGATTGAAGGGGGACCAATATATCTTAATGCTATGGTTGGATTTTACCTTAATGAACGTTAGTAGTTGCAGATGCTTGCTAATAGTTCCAATCATAAGTGCATAGAATTCCAAGTCAGGGATGACATGCTAGCAGTGGCCTCTCCCACATAAAACTTTCTATCGGTCTAGTAAAGTAGTCAATTGCTTAGGGAAAATTTCGCAACTCCTACCACCACTTTTCCATACTCGCTATACTAACTTTATTGCTTCTTTACCTAAACAGCCCCTACTTTTCATTTACGCGCACTTTATTATCTTGCAAACCTATCCAAAAACACCTACAAAGTACTTCTAGTTTCATACTTGTTCTAGGTAAAGCGAACGTCAAGCTGATATGTCTCCGTCGTATCTACTTTTCCAAACACTTTTGCCCATGTTTGGGACTCTAACTTGCATGATTTTAATGGAACTAACCCGGACTGACGCTGTTTTCAGCAGAATTACCATGGTGTTATTTATGTGCAGAAACAAAAGTTCTCGGAATGACCTGAAACTTCATGGAGCAACTTTTTGGAAAATATAAAAAAATACCTACAAAAGATGAAGGCCAGGGGGCCCACCACTTGTCCACGAGGGTGGGGGGCGTGCCCCCCTACCTCGTGGGCCCCCTGGAGCTCCTCCGACTCCAACTCCAACTCTATATATTGTGTTTCGGGGAGAAAAAAATCAGAGAGAAGAATTTATTGCATTTTACGATACGGAGCCGCTGCCAAGCCCTAAAACCTCTCGGGAGGGTTGATCTAGAGTCCGTTCAGGGCTCCGAAGAGGGGAATCCGTCACCATCGTCATCATCAACCATCCTCCATCACCAATTTCATGACGCTCACCGCCGTGCGTGAGTAATTCCATCGTAGGCTTGCTGGACGGTGATGGGTTGGATGGGATCTATCATGTAATCGAGTTAGTTTTGTTAGGGTTTGATCCCTAGTATCCACTATGTTTTGAGATTTATGTTGCTATGACTTTGCTATGCTTAATGCTTGTCACTAGGGCCCGAGTGACATGATTTCAGATCTGAACCTATTATGTTTTCATCAATATATGAGAGTTCTGGATCCTATCTTGCAAGTCTATAGTCACCTATTATATGTTATGATCCGTTAACCCCGAAGTGACAATAATCGGGATACTTACTGGTGATGACCGTAGTTTGAGGAGTTCATGTATTCACTATGTGTCAATGCTTTATTCCGGTACTCTATTAAAAGGAGGCCTTAATATCCCTTAGTTTCTATAAGGACCCCGCTGCCACGGGAGGGTAGGACAAAAGATGTCATGCAAGTTCTTTTCCATAAGCACGTATGACTATATTCGGAATACATGCCTACATTACATTGATGAACTGGAGCTAGTTCTGTGTCACCCTAGATTATGACTGTTACATGATGAACCGCATCCGGCATAATTTTCCGTCACTGATCC
Organism: Triticum urartu; assembly: GCF_003073215.2. Taxonomy (NCBI): domain Eukaryota; kingdom Viridiplantae; phylum Streptophyta; class Magnoliopsida; order Poales; family Poaceae; genus Triticum; species Triticum urartu. The sequence goes on from NC_053024.1 coordinate 63,824,161, forward strand.
ATTGCCTATGAGCTTTCCATATATTGTTCTTCGCTTATTTACTTTTCCATTGCTATTGCTATCATCACTACAAAATACCAAAAACATTACTTTTACTATCACTACCTTTTGCTACCGTTACCACTACTATCATATTACTTGCTACTAAACACTTTGCTGCAGATATTAAGTTTCCAGGTGTGGTTGAATTGACAACTCATCTGCTAATACTTGAGAATATTCTTTGGCTCCCCTTGTGTCGAATCAATAAATTTGGGTTGAATAGTCTACCCCCGAAAACTGTTGCGATCCCATATACTTGTGGGTTATCAAGACTATTTGCTGGCGCTGTTGCCGGGGAGCATAGCTCTATTCTTTGAGTCACTTGGGATTTATATCTGCTTATCATTATGAAGAACTTGAGAGATCCAAAAACCAAGATTTATCCCTCAACTACGAGGGGAGGTAAGGAACTGCCATCTAGCTCTGCACTTGATTCACCTTCTGTTATGAGTAAGCTTGCAACACCTAAACCTGCTTCTGCTATTCGTTTTGATATGTCGCATGTTATTGATGATGCTACTTCTGCTATACATGATACTTATGATGAAACTACTTCTATGCTTGATACTACTGTGCCACTTAGTGAATTTCTTGACGAACAACTTGCTAGGGCTAAAGAGATTGAAAATATTGAATCTGATAATACTGATGAAATTGATGATGAAGACTTGCCTGTTATTCCCGAGGGATATGTTGTTGATAAAGAAGCTTCTTTAGCTATTTTAGCTTGCAAAGATAGATACGAACTCAAGAGGTTATTAGCTAAATGGAATAAGCAATCTCTAAATGATAGGATGAAACCTGACCCTGCTTTTGCTACTTCACCTATCTATGTTACCGATAAGGATTATGAATTCTTTGTTGATCCTGATATAATTACTTTGGTTGAATCTGATCCTTTCCATGGCTATGAATCTGAAACTGTTGTGGCACATCTTACTAAATTAAATGATATAGCTACCCTGTTTACTAATGATGAGAGAACTCATTACTTTTATATCCTTAAAATATTTCCGTTCTCATTAAAGGGTGATGCTAAGATATGGTTTAATTTTCTTGATCCTGGTTTTGTGTGTAGTCCCCAGGATATGATTTATTACTTCTCTGCTAAATATTTCCCTTCTCATAAGAAACAAGCTGCTTTAAGGGATATATATAATTTTGCGCAAATTGAAGAAGAGAGTCTCCCACAAGCTTGGGGGAGGCTTCTCCAATTACGTAATGCTTTGCCTGATCATCCTCTTAAGAAAAATGAAATACTTGATATCTTTTATAATGGACTAACCAATGCCTCCAGAGATTACCTGGATAGTTGTGCTGGTTCTGTTTTCAGGGAAAGAACACCAGATGAAGCTGAAATTCTATTGAATTATATGCTGACAAATGAAAATTATTGGACACCTCCGGAGCCAATTCCTGAGCCTATTCCTAAACCAACTCCGAAGAAGAGGGGTATTCTATTTCTCAGTCCTGAAGATATGCAAGAGGCAAAGAAATCTATGAAAGAAAAAGGTATTAAAGCTGAAGATGTTAAGAATTTACCTCCTATTGAAGAAATACATGGTCTTAATTTACCGCCTGTTGAAGAAACATATGGTCTTAATCCTTTACCTATTGAAGAAACTCATGGTCTTGATAACCCGACACAGGTAGTAAAGGTAAATTCTCTCTATAGATATGATAAAGCTGAAATCCCATTTACTAAGTTTGCTAGCCCATGCTTAGATGAGTTTGATAAATTTATGGCTAAGCAAGAAGACTTTAATGCTTATTTTGGTAGACAATTGAAATACAATTCAAATATGCTTGAACACTTGGGTGATTATATGGCTAATTTCAAAGGTGAACTTAAACTTATTAGTAAACATGCTTCTATGGTTACCACTCAAGTAGAACAAGTACTTAAAGCTCAAAATGATTTGCTCAATGAATTGAATACTAAGAATAATGATAATGTTGTTAGAGTTATGACTAGAGGTGGTAAAATGACTCAGGAACCTTTGTATCCTGAAGGCCACCCTAAGAGAATTGAGCAAGATTCTCAGAGAAATAATGTAGATGCACCTAGTTCTTCTAATAGGAAGAAAAAGAAAAATGATAGGACTATGCATGCTTCTAGTAAACCTATTACTGAAACACCTGAGAATCCAAATGATATTTCTATCTCTGATGCTGAAACACAATCTGGTAATGAACCTAAAACTAGTGATAATGTTAATAATAATGTTCATGATGATGCTCAACCTAGCGATGATAATGATATAGAAATTGAACTTGCTGTTGATCTTGATAACCCACAATCAAAGAATCAACGTTATGATAAGAAAGACTTTCTTGCTAGGAAACATGTTAAAGAAAGAGAACCATGGGTTCAGAAACCCATGCCTTTTCCTCCCAAACCATCCAAGAAAAAGGATGATGAGGATTTTGAGCGCTTTGCTGAAATGATTAGACCTATCTTTTTGCATATGCGATTAACTGATATGCTCAAAATGAATCCTTATGCTAAGTATATGAAAGAAATTGTTACTAATAAAAGAAAGATACCGGAAGATGAAATTTCCACCATGCTTGCTAATTATACTTTTAAGGGTGGAATACCAAAGAAACTTGGAGATCCAGGAGTACCCACTATACCATGCTCCATTAAAGGACACTATGTTAAAACTGCTTTATGTGATCTTGGAGCCGGTGTTAGTGTTATGCCTCTCTCTTTATATCGTAGACTTGATTTGAATAAGTTGATACCTGCTGAAATATCTTTGCAAATGGCTGATAAATCAACTGCTATACCTGTCGGTATTTGTGAGGATGTGCCTGTTGTAGTTGCAAACATTACTATTTTAACAGACTTTGTTATTCTTGATATTCCTGAGGACAATAGTATGTCTATTATTCTTGGAAGACCTTTTTTGAACACTGCAGGGGCTGTTATTGATTGCACTAAAGGCAATGTCACTTTTCATGTTAATGGTAATGAGCATACGGTACACTTTCCGAGGAAACAACCTCAAGTTCATAGTATCAATTCTATTGGAAAAATTCCATCGATTATATTTGGAGGTTTTGAATTTCCTCTCCCTACTGTCAGGAAGAAATATGATATTCTTATTATTGGGGATGTGCATATCCCCGTTGAGGTAACATAGTGTTATTCGAAATTTCTCCGGTTCCATGTTATTCGGAATGAGTTCCTTAACAAGACTTGATCAACCTTGTTAGTCGATTCCTTTTGATGATCATGAGATGGATGAAACTAGAAGGCACAACCTTCTGTACCACACTTTTACTTTCTGTTATTTATATTAAATAAAATAAAACTAGTATTTTATGTATGTTATCTGATTATCCGTGCAATATAAAAATACCCCGAAAATAAAAGTTCTCCAAATGCCCTGAAATTTAAATATGATTTTTTCCAAAATATTTGGCACTGAGAACACAGCAGGGGGGTCACCCACCTGCCCACGAGGGTGGAGGGTGCGCCCTACCCCCCTGGGCGCGTCCCCTGCCTTGTGGGCCCACGGTGGCCCTCCTCCACTTATCCTTTCACCCACACACTTCTTCTTCCTCCCACAAACACGAATATCCAGTTCATACCCAAGTCCAAGCTCGTTTTGCTGCCATTTTCGATCTCCTTGCTCAAAGCACCTCTCACAAAACTGCTTGGGGAGATTGTTCCTTGGTATGTGACTCCTCCATTGGTCCAATTAGTTTTTGTTCTAGTGCTTTATTCATTGCAAATTTTTGCTGCTTAGGTGACCCTGCTCTTGAGCTTGCATGTCAAATTTATATGGTCAAAAGTAGTTTTGATGCATGATATAGACCCTAGGCACTTGTAGGAGTAGTTGCTATCAATATTATTGAGTTTGGTTTACTTTTATTTTGAAGTTACTAAAAAATTTCAGAATTTTTCAAAGGAAGAAATATGCTTAGGAAAATGTCCAGGGTGGTTCTTCAAGGAAGCACGGACCCAGGCTTGCAATGCGTGATGTTGATGATGAGCCACCAAGAGACGCTCCAGTGCATCCTGAATGGCCTTCTGAGAACTTTATGGATCGAGCGGGAATTAAGGAAGAATTTAATGCATATTTGTGTAACGCTGATCTTGTGAGCTTCGAGGAAGAGAAGTGCAGCCAGTATCACAATCTCACTAGTTCCTTTGTGAGGAGGTTTGAATTTTGATCTTCACGTAATCCTCCAACTGTCCTGTTTGATCTTTATGAAAATTCTTACACTATGGACTTACAGGATTTTACCACTGCTTGCAAACTTCCACAATGGGGTAGTATAAGGGATCCTCGCAAATCTGAATTTAGAGATTTTCTTGCTAGCATAAGTGTGGGAGAATCTAGAGATATAACACAAGCTACCATAGGGAGCATTCACTTTCCTTCTATATATTATTTTGCTCTCTTCATAGGTAGATGCATTAATGGTAAAGATGAGGCATGTCACATGTGTGTCCCTGACCTCAGTATTCTTAGGAGTGTTGTGTTAGGAGATAAATCTTATAATTTGGGAGCCATTGTTGCATGTAGGTTGCATCTTAATAGATTTAGTTGAGATTTCTTTGGAGGAATTTATGCAACCCGCATAGCTAATTTTCTTGGTATAGCGATACGCGAAGATGATATTGAATTACCCCCTACTTAACTAGACTTTAATGCTATGGTTCACCACCAGTTTGTCGAGAGGAAAGAATCACCTCTCCAGTATTGACTAATCTTTGACAGACACCGTGCTGCCCATATTACTCTCCTTGCTCCTGCCTTCTTTGATCATCAGGCAAAAGGAAGATATGTTATTACCAGAGCGGAGGCAGATGAGTACGAGAGGAGAGCGGAGGCCGCTCGTCGCCACGCTGCAGCGCAGGAGGCGATAGCCGCTGCATCTCAGTACGACCCCAACTACTATTATGGATATCCGCCAAGCCAACCGTGGCCATAGACCAACTTATGCCAAAAGCCTAAGCTTGGGGGAGTACGTATTTCCCACCGACATTACATTTATGTTCACACACTCATTGCCAGATGTCGGTGCTCATACTTTTTCATTGTATCATCCATGCTAGTCACTTTCCTTTTTATGCTTTCTTCTTGTGTGTTTAATAAACCTTAAGAAAACCCAAAAAAATTTAGTTGTAGCTTTTAATTAGTTTACTTTCCATGCTTGTAGCAGTAATTAAAAAGAAAACCCAAAAAGATTTACTATTCTTCTTTTACTTGTTGGGAGCTCTCCTGTGTAAATAGTTTTATTTATTTTCTTTTCTTTGGGGGTCAATCGGAGAAGACCATAATTAAATTGTTGAAGTGGCTCTTATATGCATAATTGTTGATCTGACAAAAGAGCCCATATTGCCTTGTCTTCTCGTGTTTATTGAATGCTTGCAGATTCCAGCTTAGTCCAATGCACATGCACAATTATTATTATTCACATTGTTCGGTCGTGCAAGTGAAAGGCAATTATGACGATATATGATGGACTGACTGAGATGAGAAAGGCTCGTATGAACTTGACCTCTTTTGTTTTTATAAATATGATTAGTTCATCGTTCCTGATTCAGCCTATTATGAATAAACATGTTTGCAATGACAACTAGAGATCATAGTTTCTTGTGCCATGCTTGATTAGCTAGGAGTGATAATGGTTTACCTTGCATGCCAACATGCTATTGAAATGGTTATGATGTGGTATGATAGGGTGGTATCCTCCTCTGAATGATTTAAGTGACTTGACTTGGCACATGTTCACGCATGTAGTTGAAACAAAATCAACATAGCCTTCACGATATTTATGTTCATGGTGGATTATATCCTACTCATGCTTGCATTCGGTGTTGATTAATTTTAATGCATGTTCATGACTGTTGTCGCTCTCTAGCTGGTTGCTTCCTAGTCTTCTGCTAGCCTTCACCTGTACTAAGCGGGAATACTGCTTGTGCATCCAATCCCTTAAACCCCAAAGTTATTCCACATGAGTCCATTATACCTACCTATATACGGTATCTACCTGCCGTTCCAAGTAAATTTGTATGTGCCAAACTCTAAACCTTCAAATAAATATCCTGTTTTGTATGCTCGAATAGCTCATGTATCAACTATGGTTGTCCGTATCTTCCATGTTAGGCGGGTTATTCTCAAGAGGAGTGGACTCTGCTCCTCACTCATGAGAAAGTGGCTGGTCACTGGGATGCCCAGTCCCATGCTTTATGCAAACTAAATCAAAATAATTGCAAACAAAACTCCCCCTGGGACTCTTGTTAGTTGGAGGCACTCGTTTTTTCGAGCAAGCCATGGATTGATGCTTGTTGGCGAAAGGGGGAGTATAAACTTTACCATTCTGTTTGGGAACTGCCTATAATGTGTGTAGCATGGAAGATATCGCCATCTCTTGGTTGTTATGTTGACAATGAAAGTATACCGCTCAAAATATTATTCATCTCTATTTCAAAACCGAGCTCTGGCACCTCTACAAATCCCTGCTTCCCTCTACGAAGGGCCTATCTATTTACTTTTATGTTGAGTCATCATCTTCTTATTAAAAAGCACCAGTTGGAGACCACCGCTGTCATTTGCATTCATTACTGTTAGTTTACGTTGAGTATGACTTGACTGGATCTCTTTTGCCATGAATTACAATGTCTAGTCAGTCCTTGGTCTCTAAAGGTGCTCTGCATTTATGTTTTGCGGTCTCAGAAAGGGCTAGCGAGATACCATCTTGTTATATCATATTATGATTGTTTTGAGAAAGTGTTGTCATCCGAGATTTATTATTATTGCTCGCTAGTTGATTATGCCATTGATATGAGTAAACTTGAGACCTAAGTGTTATTGTGAATGTGGTTAGTTATAATCTTGGCTGAAAACTTGAATGCTGGCTTTACATATTTACAACAACAAGAGCAAACAGAGTTTGTAAAAGTTTTTCTTTATCACTTTCAGTTTGTCAACTGAATTGCTTGAGGACAAGCAAAGGTTTAAGCTTGGGGGAGTTGATACATCTTCGTCGTATCTACTTTTCCAAACACTTTTGCCCTTTTTTGGACTCTAACTTGCATGATTTGAATGGAACTAACCCGGACTAACGCTGTTTTCAGTAGAATTACCATGGTGTTATTTATGTGCAGAAACAAAAGTTTTCGGAATGACCTGAAACTTCACGGAGCAACTTTTTGGAAAATATAAAAAATACCTGCAAAAGATGAAGGCCAGGGGGCCCACCACCTGTCCACGAGGGTGGGGGCGTGCCCCCTACCTCATGGGCCCCCTGGAGCTCCTCCGACTCCAACTCCAACTCTATATATTGTGTTTCGGGGAGAAAAAAATCAGAGAGAAGAATTCATCGCGTTTTACAATACAGAGCTGCCGCCAAGCCCTAAAACCTCTCGGGAGGGCTGATCTGGAGTCCGTTCGGGGATCCGGAGAGGGGTATCCGTCGCCATCGTCATCATCAACCATCCTCCATCACTAATTTCATGATGCTCACTGCCGTGCGTGAGTAATTCCATCATAGGCTTGCTGGACGGAGATGGGTTGGATGGGATCTATCATGTAATCGAGTTAGTTTTGTTAGGGTTTGATCCCTAGTATCCACTATGTTCTGAGATTGATGTTGCTATGACTTTGCTATGCTTAATGCTTGTCACTAGGGCCCGAGTGCCATGATTTCAGATCTGAACCTATTATGTTTTCATCAATATATGAGAGTTTTGGATCCTATCTTGCAAGTCTATAGTCACCTATTATGTGTTATGATTCGTTAACCCCGAAGTGACAATAATCGGGATACTTACCGGTGATGACCGTAGTTTGAGGAGTTCATGTATTCACTATGTGTTAATGCTTTGTTCCGGTACTCTATTAAAAGGAGGCCTTAATATCCCTTAGTTTCCGTAAGGACCCCGCTGCCACGGGAGGGTAGGACAAAAGATGTCATGCAAGTTCTTTTCCATAAGCACGTATGACTATATTCGGAATACATGCCTACATTACATTGATGACCTGGAGGTAGTTCTGTGTCACCCTAGGTTATGACTGTTACATGATGAACCGCATTCGACATAATTCTCCATCACTGATCCATTGCCTACGAGCTTTCCGTATATTGTTCTTCGCTTATTTACTTTTCCGTTGCTATTGCTATCATCACTACAAAATACCAAAAACATTACTTTTACTATCACTACCTTTTGCTACCGTTACCACTACTATCATATTACTTTGCTACTGAACACTTTGCTGCAGATATTAAGTTTCCAGGTGTGGTTGAATTGACAACTCAGCTGCTAATACTTGAGAATATTCTTTAGCTCCCCTTGTGTCGAATCAATAAATTTGGGTTGAATACTCTACCCTTGAAAACTGTTGCGATCCCCTATACTTGTGGGTTATCACAAGCGTGCGTAGAGTTGTATCGGTGGTCGATAGAACTTGAGGGAATATTTGTTCTACCTTTAGCTCCTCATTGGGCTCAACACTCTTACTTATCGAAAGAGGCTACAATTGATCCCCTATACTTGTGGGTTATCTGGCCACTCTTGGCCCCCTTGGCCTTCTTCTTGGCCTTCTTCTCCGGCGCCTTATAGGGCATCGACACCAGCATCTTCGCCAGACGTGGGATGATCGGTTCTTCGGGCAGCGGAGCCAGACACTGGATCCGTTTCGCCCTCTCCATCCAGTCCTGAAAGGGCAATGATAAACTTAGACATCATCCTCGAAACGATTAAGTTGGAGATACATCAAAAATTACATACCTCGCTGGCGGGGTGTTTACAATTGTGACCACGGTCTGAATCCATGGCCGGTGGCTTCTCAATGCCCTTAAAAAGCAGCTTCCAGGCATCTTCGTGGGTGGTTTCGAAGAGCTTCACCAGGGTTTGATGCTTCTTCGGGTTAAAATCCCACAAAGGGCGACTTCTGCGCTGGCAGGGAAGAATCCGGCGAACTAGCATCACCTGGATTACATCGACTAGCTTGACATCCTTGGCTATCATGCTCTGGACGCTCATGTGCAACGCTATCAGCTCATTGGGCGAGCACCAGTCCGGACTCTTCTCGACCCAGGAGGTGAGTCACATGGGAGCACCAGAGCGGAATTCGGCAGCCGCGGCCTAGGTGGTGCCGTGGGGTTCTGTGATGTAGAACCATTGTCTCTGCCACTCCTTTACTGTCTCCACAAAAGTGCCTTTCAGCCAGGAGACGTTGGGTAGCTTGCTCACCATGGCTCCTCTGCACTCCACGTGCTAGCCGTCCACCACCTTCGGCTTCACGTTGAAGACTTTGAGCCACAACCCGAAGTGGGGTTGGATGCGGAGGAAGGCCTCACACACGACGACAAACGCTGAAATGTTGAGGAAGGAATTCGGGGACAAATCATGGAAATCTATCCCGTAATAATACATCATCCCGCAGACGAAAGGGTGGAGTGGAAACCCTAGCCCGCGGAAGAAATGGGGGATGAACACTACCCTCTCGGTGGGCTTCGGTGTGGGGACGATTGTCCCTCGGTCGGCAGGCGGTGAGCGATCTTCTTCGCCAAAAATCCGGCCGCCCGAAGCTCAGTAATGTCCTCCTCCTTGACGTAGGAGACCATCCACTTGCCCTGGCCTCCGAATCCGGACAAGGTTGCTTGAGTGGAAAGGAGATGAGAACTTGGGCGCTAGAGCTCGAGATTGGAAAGGCGGAGACAGAGAGAGGGCGTGAGAGAGGAAGAGGGAATCCTTATCCCCTTATAAAGGCAGCGAATATTAAACGCCTCCTCGCTCGCCTTAAGATTCGCCTATTCCCAAGGGCTGTATAAACGACATGGTTGGGTTACCCATACCCGCATTGATGAGAATCCCGCGATAAGGGGACGATCTCTCCTTTGACAAGACGTGCCAATGGCAACCGCGTCTTGGGACGTGGGGCGTCGAAACATGAAAGTGGTTTGGAATTATGGCCGGTCAGACATAATATCGTGTTGCGAAAAAGTTGTCAGTGTACGGAACTCGTGTAAGAATATATTCTCTTTGCGGTTGTGTATGGTGTGTGGGACAGGTCCGGATACCATCATCGCATCCGAAGACTATCTTGAAGTTCGGATAGAAGGGAACCCACCTTGCAATGCCGAAGACAATCTGCGCGCCAGAGTCCTCGTCATTGAAGCCAAGTTTAGGGCCTACTGAGGGAGTCTTGTACTAAGGGGTCCTCGGGCATCCGACCTGTTATCCATGGGCCGGACTGATGGCTGTGAAGACATGAAGGCCGAAGACTGTACCCATGTCTGGATTGGACTCTCCTTGGCATGGAAGGCAAGCTTGGTGACCGACTATGAAGATTCCTTCTTATGTAACCGACTCTATGTAACCCTAGACCCCCCGGTGTCTATATAAACCGGAGAGGTTAGTCCAGAAAGGACATTCATTACCATAGTCATACAGGCTAGGCTTCTAGGGTTTAGCCATTACGATCTCGTGGTAGATCAACTCTTGTACTACTCATATTCATCAAGATCAATCAAGCAGGAAGTAGGGTATGACCTCCATAGAGAGGGCCCGAACCTGGGTAAACATCGTGTCCCCCGTCTCCTGTTACCATCGATCCTAGACGCACAGTTCGGGACCCCCTACCCGAGATCCGCCGGTTTTGACACCGACAGTCACAAGTCCGACGCTCTTGCCACACTCACCGTCTTTTACCCCTACATCACCACACAGTTTGGTCATCCTATTCTTTCCTTACAAAATGACAACGGAAAAGAGTCCGACAACGTTGCCGTCCATAATCTCCTCGCTTCTCACGGCATCATTTTTTGCCTCACTTGCCCCTACATGTCACATTAGAATGGCCGCGCCGAGCGCGTCATCCACACTCTTAATGAGTGTGTCCGCATGTTGCTTTTCCACTCCAACGTGCCTCCTCGGTTCTGGCCGGACGCTCTTGCCACCGCCAGGCTCCTCATTAACATCCGCTCGTGTCTTCCTCGCTGGAACTATGCTCCCCACCAGCTCCTCTTCGGTGTGGTTCCATCTTATGATGGCACATTTTTGGGTGTCTCTGTTATCCTAGCACCGCGTCGACCACCCCTCACAAACTCGCTCCCTGGTCAGTTCCTTGCTTCCTTCTCGGTTACCCTCTGATACGTCTCCAACGTATCTATAATTTTTGATTGTTCCATGCTATTATATTATCTGTTTTGGATGTTTATGGGCTTTATTATACACTTTTATATCATTTTTGGGACTAACCTATTAACCCAGAGCCCAGTGCCAATTTTTGTTTTTTTCCTTGTTTTAGAGTATCGCAGAAAAGGAAAATCAAACGGAGTCCAATTGACCTGAAACTTCACAAAACTTATTTTTGGAAGGAAAGCAACCTGATAGACTTGGAGTGCACGCCAGGAAAGAAACGAGGGAGCCACGAGGTAGGGGGCGCGCCCACCCCCCTAGGGAGCGCCCTCCACCCTTGTGGGCCCCTCATGGCCCCCCTGACGTACTTCTTCTTCCTATATATCTCCATATACCCTAAAAACATCCGGGAGCAGAATAGATCGGGAGTTCCGCCGCCAGAAGCCTCCGTAGCCACCAAAAGCCAATCTAGACCCGTTCCGGCACCCTGCCAGAGGGGGCAATCCCTCTCCGGTGGCCATCTTCATCATCCCGGTGCTCTCCATGATGAGGAGGGAGTAGTTCTCCCTCGGGGCTGAGGGTATGTACCAGTAGCTATGTGTTTGATCTCTCTCTCTCGTGTTTTTGAGGTGATACGATCTTGATGTATCGCGAGCTTTGCTATTATAGTTGGATCTTATGATGTTTTCTTCCCCCTCTACTCTCTTGTAATGGATTGAGTTTCCCCTTTGAAGTTATCTTATCGGTTTGAGTCTTTAAAGATTTGAGAACACTTGATGTATGTCTTGCCGTGCGTATCTGTGGTGACAATGGGATATCACGTGATTCACTTGATGTATGTTTTGGTGATCAACTTGCGGGTTCCACCCATGAACCTATGCATAGTGGTTGGCACACGTTTTCATCGTGATTCTCTGGTAGAAACTATGGGGCACTCTTTCAGGTTCTATGTGTTGGTTGAATAGATGAATCTGAGATTGTGTGATGCATATCGTATAATCATACCCACGGATACTTGAGGTGACATTGGAGTATCTAGGTGACATTAGGGTTTTGGTTGATTTGTGTCTTAAGGTGTTATTCTAGTACGAACTCTAGGGCTGTTTGTGACACTTATAGGAATAGCCCAACGGATTGATTGGAAAGAATAACTTTGAGGTGGTTTCGTACCCTACCATAATCTCTTCGTTCGTTCTCCGCTATTAGTGACTTTGGAGTGACTCTTTGTTGCATGTTGAGGGATAGTTATGTGATCCAATTATGTTATTATTGTTGAGAGGACTTGCACTAGCGAAAGTATGAACCGTAGGCCTTGTTTCAACGCATTGCAATACTGTTTATGCTCACTTTTATCATTAGTTACCTTGCTGTTTTTATATTTTCAGATTACAAAAACCTTTATCTACCATCCATATACCACTTGTATCACCATATCTTCGTCGAACTAGTGCACCTATACAATTTACCATTGTATTGAGTGTGTTGGGGACACAAGAGACTCTTTGTTATTTGGTTGCAGAGTTGCTTGAGAGAGACCATCTTCATCCTACGCCTCCTATGGATTGATAAACCTTAGGTCATCCACTTGAGGGAAATTTGCTACTGTCCTACAAACCTCTGCACTTGGAGGCCCAACAACATTACAAGAAGAAGGTTGTGTAGTAGACATCACCCTTCCAACACCAAAGGTTATTGGTGCTATGATCCAGTGTCCCACCGCGTTTATACATCGTGGCACGTGTACTTTGATGAGATGGTGTTCCCGTTTCTGTAGGTACCGTCCTCCTTGGTGCCTCCCGGGGCACGGCTCGCCCCTGCCACCACCTATGGCGAGCCGCACTCCTCTCCGAGCCGAGCACTGGGCCCGGCCCTGCCTGCGCTTCCGGCCCCGGCCGCCCCCTCCCGCGGAGCTTCGGGTGTGGCGCGGCCTCTGGCGCCCCCTCGGGTGAGGCCGTCCCCATGGGCGCCCCCGCCGCTGCGGCCCCCTCGGGTGCTCCCGTGAGCGCCCCCATCGCCGCGGCCTCCGGCGCCACCGCGGGTACCCCCTCGGAGTCATTGGAAACCGGCTCGACCTCCTCCTCGTCGGTCCCCCCTCTGCTCCACCAGCTGTGGTTGCATCCCTCACCGGTGTGGTTACTAAGACTTGGACTGGGAAGTTTCGTCCTAGCACGCACTACACCTCCGACGAGTACACGTGTGCCACGTCTACCTCGGCCCCGTCTCCGCTACCCACCTCCGCCCGCGCAGCCCTTCGGGATCTGAACTGGCTTGGTGCGATGCATGAGGAGTTCGACGCCCTGCAGCGCAACCGTACGTGGCAGCTTGTCCCGTGGCCTCCCCGTGCCAATGTTATCACTGGCAAGTGGATTTTTCGCCACAAGACTCGCCCTGACGGTTCCCTAGAGCGCTACAAGGCACATTGGGTGGTGCTCGGTTTCCGCCAGTGCGCCGGCGTGGACTTCACCGACATCTTCGCCCCGGTTGTCAAACCGGGCACGATTCACGCTGTCCTCCAACTTGCTGTCTCTCGCGCCTGACCAGTTCCCCAGCTTGATGTGTCCAATGCTTTCTTGCATGGCCATCTCGACGGGCAGGTGTTTTGTCAGCAGCCTACTGGTTTCATCGACACCGACTATCCAGACCACTTGTGCTTGCTCTCCCGTTCTCTTTACGGGTTGAAGCGGGCGCCTCGGGCCTGGTACCAGCGGATCGCGGCCTTCCTTCAGCAGCAGGGGTTCCGGTCCACATGGTCTGATGCCTCCCTGTTTGTTTATCACCAGGGCGCCGCTATCGCGTACCTTCTCCTGTACACCGATGACATCATCCTGACAGCGTCCTTGCCAACGCTACTTCAGCAAATTACAGCTCGCCTTGGCACCGAGTTCACCCTCAAGGACTTGGGGGCTCTCCACTACTTCCTCGGCATCGAGGTTGTTCGCCGTGCGACTGGCTTCTTCCTGCACCAGCAGAAGTATGCCCACGAGCTTCTGGAGCGAGCCAGCATGCTTAACTGCAAGCCTGCTTCCCCGCCCGTCGACACAAAGGCTAAGGTGTCCGCTGTCGAGGGCTCTCCAGCGTCCGACGCTCCCTTCTACCACTCCATAGTCGGTGCTCTTCAGTACCTCACACTGACGCGTCCGGATATCCAGTATGTTTTCCAGTAGGTGTGCCTCCACATGCACGCTCCTCGTGACACCCATTGGGCTCTGGTGAAACGTCTTCTCCGGTATATACGTGGAACCATGGCCATGGGTCTCACCCTGACGGCATCACCTGACACCAGCCTCGTCGCCTATTCCGACGCCGGCTGGGCTGGGTGTCCCGACACTCGGCGCACCACTTCAGGCTACTGCGTCTACCTCGGGCCCTCTCTGATTTCGTGGTCGTCTAAACTGTTGGAGATCGTTGCAGAAATTAAAATTTTCTACGCATCACCGAGATCAATCTATGGAGAGAATAGCAACGAGAGAGAGGGGAGTGCATCTTCATACCCTTGAAGATCGCGATGCGGAAGCGTTGCAAGAACGCGGTTGGAGGAGTCGTACACGCAGCGATTCAGATCGCGGTCGATTCCGATCTAAGCGCCGAACAACGGCGCCTCCGCCTTCAACACATGTGCAGCCCGGTGACATCTCCCGCGCCTTGATCCAGCAAGGAGGAGGGAGAGGTTGGCTAAGAAAACTCCAGCAGCAACATGATGGTGTGGTGGTGGTGGAGCTGCGCGGTTTCCAGCAGGGCTTCACCAAGCACTACGGAGAACGAGGATGTGGAGAGCTAGGGCTGCGCTGAGAGAGAGAGAGAGAGAGACTCGTGTCTTTGGCAGCCCCAAAACCCCCACTATTTATAGGAGGAGAGGAGGAGGGTGTGCCCCCTCTAGGGTTCCCACCCCTATGGGGCGGTATCCCTAGATGGGATGGAGGGGGCGGCCAAGAGGGTGAGAGAGGGGGGCGCGCCCTAGGGTGGGCCTTAGGCCCATCTGCGCCAAGGGTTTCCCCTTTCCACTCCTAGCTGCGCCTTGGGCCCTGGTGGGAGGCGCATCAGCCCACTCAGGGGCTGGTCCCTTCCCACTCTTGGCCCATGCAAGCCTCCGGGGCTGGTGGCCCCTCCTGGTGGACCCTCGGAACCTTCGGTGGTCCCGGTACATTACCGGTGATGCCCGAAACACTTCCGGTGGTCAAAACCTCACTTCATATATATTATTCTTTACCTCTGGACCATTTCGGAACTCCTCGTAACATCCGGGATCTCATCCGAGACTCCGAACAACATTCGGTAACCACGTACAAACTTTCCCTATAACCCTAGTGTCATCGAACCATAAGTGTGTAGACCCTACGGGTTCGGGAGGCATGCAGACATGACCGAGACATCTCTCTGTTCAATAACCAACAGCGGGATCTGGATACCCATGTTGGCTCCTACATGTTCCATGATGAACTTATCGGATGAACCACGATGTCGAGGATTCAATCAATCTCGTATACAATTCCCTTCGTCTACCGGTATGATACTTGCCCAAGATTCGATCGTCGGTATTCCTATACCTTGTTCAATCTCGTTACCAGCAAGTCTCTTTTTCTCGATCCGTAACGCGTCATCCCGTGATCAACTCCTTGATCACATTAAGCTCATTATGATGATGTCCTACCGAGTGGGCCCAGAGATACCTCTCCATCACATGGAGCGACAAATCCCAGTCTCGATTCGTACCAACCCAACAGACACTTTTGGAGATACCCGTAGTGCACCTTTATAGCCACCCAGTTACGTTGTGACGTTCGTCACACCCAAAGCATCCCTACGGTATTCGGGAGTTGCAGAATCGCATGGTCTAAGGAAATGATACTTGACATTAGAAAAGCTTTAGCAGACGAACTACACGATCTTGTGCTATGCTTAGGATTGGGTCTTGTCCATCACATCATTCTCCTAATGATGTGATCCCGTTATCAATGACATCCAATGTCCATGGTCAGGAAACCATAACCATCTATTGATCAACGAGCTAGTCAACTAGAGGCTCATTAGGGACATGTTCTGGTCTATGTATTCACACATGCATTACGATTTCCGGATAACACAATTATAGCATGAACAATAGACAATTATCATGTACAAGGAAATATAATAATAACCATTTTATTATTGCCTCTAGGGCATATTTCCAATAGTCTCCCACTTGCACTAGAGTCAATAATCTAGTTACATTGTGATAATCGAACACCCATAGAGTTCTGGTGTTGATCATGTTTTGCTCATGGAAGAGGTTTAGTCAACGGATCTGCGACATTCAGGTCCGTATGCACTTTAAAAATATCTATGTCTCCATCTTGAACATTTTCACGAATGGAGTTGAAGCGACGCTTGATATGCCTGGTCTTCTTGTGAAACCTGGGCTCCTTGGCAAGGGCAATGGCTCCAGTGTTGTCACAAAAGAGAGTCATCGGGCCCGATGCATTGGGAATAACTCCTAGGTCGGTAATGAACTCCTTCATCCAGATTGCTTCATGTGCTGCCTCTGAGGCTGCCATGTACTCCGCTTCACATGTAGATCCCGCCACGATGCTGTGCTTGCAACTGCACCAGCTGACTGCCCCACCATTCAAAATATACATGTATCCGGTTTGTGACTTGGAGTCATCCAGATCTGTGTCGAAGCTAGCATCAACGTAACCCTTTACGACGAGCTCTTCGTCACCTCCATAAACGAGAAACATATCCTTAGTCCTTTTTAGGTACTTCAGGATGTTCTTGACCGTTGTCCCATGTTCCATGCCGGGATAATTTGGTACCTTCCTACCAAACTTACGGCAAGGTTCACATCAGGTCTGGTACACAACATGGCATACATAATAGACCCTATGGCCGAGGCATAGGGGATGACACTCATCTTTTCTCTATCTTCTGCCGTGGTCGGGCATTGAGCCGTGCTCAATCTCATACCTTGCAATACAGGAAAGAACCCCTTCTTGGACTGATCCATATTGAACTTCTTCAATGTCTTGTCAAGGTATGTGCTTTGTGAAATACCAATGAGGCGTCTCAATCTATCTCTATAGATCTTGATGCCCAATATGTAAGCAGCTTCTCCATGGTCCTTCATTGAAAAACACTTATTCAAGTAGGCCTTTATGCTTTCCAAGAATTCTATATCATTTCCCATCAATATTATGTCATCCACATATAATATGAGAAATGCCACAGAGCTCCCACTCACTTTCTTGTAAACACAGGCTTCTCCATAAGTCTGTGTAAACCCAAACGCTTTGATCATCTCATCAAAGTGAATGTTCCAACTCCGAGATGCTTGCACCAGCCCATAGATTGAGCACTGGAGCTTGCACACCTTGTCAGCATTCTTAGGATTGACAAAACCTTCCGGCTGCATCATATACAATTCTTCCTTAAGGAAACCATTAAGGAATGCCGTTTTGACGTCCATCTGCCATATCTCATAATTATAGAATGTGGCAATTGCTAACATGATTCGGACGGACTTCAGCTTCGCTACGGGTGAGAAGGTCTCATCATAGTCAACCCCTTGAACTTGTCGGTAACCCTTAGCAACAGGTCGAGCCTTATAGATGGTCACATTACCATCCGTGTCTGTCTTCTTCTTAAAGATCCATTTATTTTCTATGGCTCGCCGATCATCGGGCAAGTCAGTCAAAGTCCACACTTTGTTTTCATACATGGATCCTATCTCGGACTTCATGGCTTCAAGCCATTTGTTGGAATCTGGGCCCGCCATCGCTTCTTCATAGTTCGAAGGTTCACTGTTGTCTAACAACATGATTTCCAGGACAGGGTTGCCATACCACTCTGGTGTGGAACATGTCCTCATGGACCTACAAAGTTCAGTAGTACCTTGATACGGAGTTTCATGATCATTATCATTAACTCCCTTTCTAATCGGTGCAGGCACCACGGAAACATTTTCTTGAGCTGCGCTACTTTTCGTTTCAAGAGGCAATACCTCATCAAGTTCTAATTTTCTCCCACTTACTTCTTTCAAGAGAAACTCTTTCTCTAGAAAGGATCTATTCTTGGCAACAAAGGTCTTGCCTTCGAATCTGAGGTAGAAGGTATACCCAATAGTTTCCTTAGGGTATCCTATGAAGACGCATTTTTCCGACTTGGGTTCGAGCTTTTCAGGTTGAAGTTTCTTGACATAAGCATCGCATCCCCAAACTTTCAGAAACAACAACTTAGGTTTCTTCCAAACCATAATTCATACGGTGTCGTCTCAACGGATTTCGACGGAGCCCTATTTAAAGAGAATGCGGCAGTCTCCAAAGCATAACCCCAAAATGATAGCGGTAGATCGGTAAGAGACATCATAGATCGCACTGTATCCTATAGAGTGCGATTACGACGTTTGGACACACCATTACACCGAGGTGTTCCAGGCGGCGTGAGTTGTGAAACAATTCCACATTTCCTTAAGTGCGTGCCAAATTCGTGACTCAAATATTCTCCCCCATGATCTGATCGTAAGAACTTTATTTTCCTGTCACGTTGATTCTCTACCTCATTCTGAAATTCCTTGAACTTTTCGAAGGTCTTAGACTTGTGTTTCATTAAGTAGACATAACCATATCTACTCAAGTCATCAGTGAGGGTGAGAACATAACGATAGCCACCGCGAGCCTCAACACTCATTGGACCGCACACATCAGTATGTATGATTTTCAATAAGTTGGTTGCTCG
Source organism: Triticum urartu (assembly GCF_003073215.2). Lineage (NCBI taxonomy): Eukaryota > Viridiplantae > Streptophyta > Magnoliopsida > Poales > Poaceae > Triticum > Triticum urartu. Next base: position 63,843,023 of record NC_053024.1, read on the forward strand.
CTCCATTGTTCCGAAGAACGGAGTCTTGGTCATTTTCCCCATGAGGCATGGTTCGCACGTGTCTAATGATTCATACTCGAGAGACTCCAAAAGTCCATCTGCATGGAGTTTCTTCATGTGTTTGACACCAATGTGACCAAGGCGGCAGTGCCACAAGTATGTGGGACTATCATTATCAACCTTACACTTCTTGGCATTCACACTGTGAATATGTGTAACATCACGTTCGAGATTCAATAAGAATAAACCATTGACCAGCGGGGCATGACCATAAAACATATCTCTCATATAAATAGAACAACCATTATTCTTAGATTTAATGAGTAGCCATCTCGCATTAAATGAGATCTAGATACAATGTTCATGCTCAAAGCTGGCACTAAATAACAATTATTGAGGTTTAAAACTAATCTCGTAGGTAAATGTAGAGGTAGCGTGCCGACGGCGATCACATCGACCTTGAAACCATTCCCGACGTGCATCGTCACCTCGTCCTTCGCCAGTCTCCGTGTAACACCCCGGATGTAATTTACCTTATTTATATTCCAACTCTTGCCTTTTCCGCCACTAAGTTATTCTATTTCATCGTTGTCGGGTTTTTGTCTTCGTGTTGTTTTGTCTTTGTCATGCATCTCATATCATGTCATCATGTGCAGTGCATTTGCATACGTGTTCGTCTCATGCATTCGAGCATTTTCCCCATTGTCCGTTTTGCATTCCGGCGCTCCTATGTCCTCCGATGGTCCTTTCTACCTCTTTTCATGTGTGGGTGTTAAATGTTTTCGGATTGGACCGAGACTTGTCATGCGGCCTTGGTTTACTACCGGTAGACCGCCTGTCAACTTTCGTACCATTTGGACTTCGTTTGATACTCCAATGGTTAACCGACGGACCGAAAAGGCCTCGTGTGTGTTGTAGCCCAACACCCCTCCAAAGTGGCCCAAAACCCACATAAACCTCCTCCATCATCTAGAGCGTTCGATCACGATCGCGTGGCCGCAAACTGCATCTCATTTGGAGCTTCCTAGCTCCTCCTACCTCTATAAATAGACCCCCCCATTTCAAATCCCGGATCTCCTATTTCCAAACCCTAGCAAACTACCCCGCCGCCGCCGGACAATGTCCGCCACCTAGCGGACAACGTCCGCCGCCGCCTCCGACGAACCAGAAGGAGCCACCTGTCCCGCCCGGCGCCCCACTTCGCCGCGCCGCCGCCCGCCCCGCGGGAGGCCCCCGCGGCCCGTTCCCTCGCACCGCCTCATGCCCGCGAGCCTGCCGCCGTCCTCCTCGCGTCCGGCCGCCCGAGCCGCCCGGTGCCGCCGCGCTCCATCATTGGCGACCGCCCCGTGCCGGCGACACCGTCGCTCCACCGGCCGCACCTCGCCGCCCCACCATGTCGGCGCCGCCCTGGCTTCCTCTCCCTCGCGACCCCGGCCACCACTACGTCCCTATTCCGGCGAAGCTCCGGTGAGACCTCGAACCGCGTGCAAATCGGGCCAGATCTGGATCCAGTTCATCTCGGTTGACTTTTTTCCAACGAGACCCTAACTTTTTGCATACTTTGACGCATCATAACTTCCTCATCGTATCTCCGATTCGTGCAGTAGCATATCAAAATGTTCGTCTCGATGAGTACATCATTTCATCTCATTGCATCATTTCCATTTGAGCTGATCTTGATGCCTGAAATGCTGTTGGAAGAGAGCTATGTGATGATAGTTTCAGATCTGTTTCAGCAAATGCACTTTTGTCATTTTTGCCATGATTAATGTGTGCATGCTATGATCCTGAGCTCTACATGTGTTTCGAAGAATGCCATGCCATCTTTACAAGGGTGTATGCCATGTATTTTTGTGATCTTTGTGCTGACTAGCACAAGCATGCAAAGTAGCTTACTCAATGATGCTGATTTCAGGGACTTAGAATTTCACTAAGTCCTTGCCCTGTCATTATTTTTATGCCATATGTTCATGTTGATTCTTAGAGATCCGTGCCTCTTTTGAGCATGATCAGTAAGGATGTTTTGTAGATAATGTTGTGCTCTATCCATCCATGTCTTTGTTTGCAATTATGGAGCACCCTATCTTGAGTCAATCGAGCTCTACTTTTGCTATAAAATGTTCCTGGTAGATTGTTAACATGTTTAGCGATTTTGCCGAGCTTGTTGTTGTTGATCCGTGCATGCTATTTTGTTGTTCTTCCCATGTCTAGCTTCTATGCCATGTCTACTTTCTGGGTGTATGCTTAGGTTATCATGCCATGCTTTGCAGTGAGTGCATCGAGCTCGTAAACATGCCTACTCGTTATCTGTTTTGCCATGCTCCAGTTTTTCACTAAGTCTGAATCTGTTTATGTTTTTTGCTATGTTCACATGCTTGCAATTGTATTTTCTGATCCCTTTTGGCTTATGGTCACTAAGGGACTTTTGTTATATGCTTTTAGTAGCCTCATGCCATGCCTTGCTTTGCCATGATATGTTCCTGTAGCATGTAGTTATCGTGCTCTAAACATTGCTTCTGATGATAAATTCCTGACATGCTGTTAATTTCACTAAGTCTGAAACCTATTGTCTTTTGCTCTTTTTCCATGCTTGTTTGAACCTGTTAATGAGTGAATTAGCCGTAGCTCAGTGTTCATCTTTTGTCAAGCATCATGAGTGGGTCCCTGCATATATTTTGTTGCCATGTTTGAGTGCAGTAGCTTATTTATCTTGATGCATTTAGATGGTCTCGTGCTGATTATCGTAGACCGGTGCCATATTTGTTTTGCTTGCCATTTGCAAACCGTGCATCCGATTCCGGTGATCTTTATATCGATTTCGACCGAAATCAACTCACCTTTCCTGTGGCACTCTTTGTTTTCCAAGTTGAGGCCAGGTTCAATCATTCCTTTCCAAATCACGCATATGCATCACATATCACATCCCGCATATCATACCATGTTTGCATCATGTTGCTTGAGCATTGCACGTGGTTGATTGTGTTCTTTTTGCTTGTTGTTCTTGCTTGGGTAGAGCCGGGAGACGAGTATGTGATTGAGGAGCCCGTTGAGTACGCTTACGAGGATCAAGGCAACTCTGAGAACTTTGCAGGCAAGATGACCATACCCTCGAAATCACTTCTATCTTTGCTTGCTAGGTACTCGCTCTTTTTCTATGTCTATGCTACGATACCTACCACTTGCTTATCGTGCCTCCCATATTGCCATGTCAAACCTCTAACCCACCTTGTCCTAGCAAACCGTTGTTTGGCTATGTTACCGCTTTGCTCAGCCCCTCTTATAGCGTTGCTAGTTGTAGGTGAAAATTGGAGATTGTTCCTTGTTGGAACTTGTTTATTGTTGGGATATCACCATATTGCCTTGTTTATCCTAATGCACCTATATACTTGGTAAAGGGTGGAAGGCTCGGCCTTATGCCTGGTGTTTTGTTCCACTCTTGTCGCCCTAGTTTCCATCATATCGGTGTTATGCTCCGGATTTTGCCTATCCTTACACGGTTGGGTTATAATGGGAACCCCTTGACAGTTCGCCTTGAATAAAACTCCTCCAGCAATGCCCAACCTTGGTTTTACCATTTTGCCACCTAGCCTATTTTTCCCTTGAGTTTCCGGAGCCCAAGGGTCATCTTTATTAAACCCCCCTGGGCCAGTGCTCCTCTGAGTGTTGGTCCGAAATGGGCAGCCTGCGGGGCCACCTCGGGGAAACTCGAGGGCTAGTTTTACTCGTAGCTTGACCTATCTGAGTGTGCCCTAAGAACGAGATATGTGCAGCTCCTATCGGGATTTGTCGGCACATTCGGGCGGTGTTGCTGGACTTGTTTTACCATTGTCGAGGATGTCTTGTAACCGAGATGCCGAGTCTGATCGGATTGTCTTGGGAGAAGGAATATCCTTCGTTGACCGTGAGAGCTTGTGATGGGCTAAGTTGGGACTCCCCTGCAGGGATTTGAACTTTCGAAAACCGTGCCCGCGGTTATGGGCAGATGGGAATTTGTTAATGTCCGGTTGTAGATAACCTCGACAAGAGCGCAACCAAGGGAATCATGGCCACGACAACAATCAGAATCAGTTTGCTACACTCAACCAGTTCCTCGCTAACCAGCCAAAGACCTTCAGCAACTGTGTCAAGGCCTCAGACGCTGATGATTGGCTCGTGGATATCTGCAAGCATTTCGAGTGCAGCAATGTCAGGCCTGAGGACTTTGTCTAGTTTGCCTCCTTTCAACTCAAAGACCAAGCTGCAGAATGGTTTCAGCAATACAAAGATTCCAGAGGAGGCCGTGTGATTACCTGGGATGAATTCCGTCAAGACTTCAAAGCTCATCACATTCCTCAGAGTGTTGTTGAAAGCAAGCGGGAGGAATTCCGCAACCTGAAGCAAGGCAGCTTGTCTGTTTACCAGTATAACATTCTGTTCCGGAGGCTCGCTCGTTTCGCCAAGCAAGACGTCCCTGACGAGAAGAGCATGATTTACCAGTTCAGGGGTGGTCTCAGAGAAGATCTCCAACTAGCTCTCGTCCTTTTGAGCCGAAGAAGTACGATGAGTTCTACAATATGGCAATGAAGCAAGAGACTGCTCAACTCAAGTGTGATGCTTCCAAGAAGCGAGTCAGAGATGCAACTCCTTCTTCCTCAACTCAAATGGCTAAGCAGCAAAAGTTTTGGCTGCCTCCTCCTCCTCTGTTCCGTCAGCCTTATCAGCAGAAGAGCAAAGGTGGCAATGGATCTTCTCACCCACCCAACCTTGGCTTTCAGAATAAGACTTCGTCTCAAGCTCCAAGATCAAGTGCCCCGTATCACTGTCCGCTTTCAGAGGTCATGTGCAACAAGTGTCAGCAGAAGGGTCACTATGCCAACAAATGCTTCAATCAAAGGCGTCTTCCTCCTCCTGTGAGATCTGCTAGCAATGCAGTGGTCAAGCATAATCCCAAGCACGCCAAGGTCAACTTGTTGAACGCAGCTCAGGCAGAGGACTCGTATGATGTCATCATGGGTAACCTTCCTGTTAACGATGTACCTGCAAAAGTACTTTTTGATACTGGTGCATCGCATTGTTTCATGTCCAAGCCATTTTTTTGCCAAGAATGAATTCGTTTCTTCTCATTTGGGCAAATCAATGGATACCGTTTCTCCCGGCAAACGTTTGAGTGCTAGTTTGGAGGTTCCAGATGTTACTATCACGTTGGGCGACTATAAGTTTTTTTCTTCTCCAATGGTCCTTGGTAACTCGGATATTGATCTTATTCTCGGAATGGATTGGCTTTCTAAGCACAAGGCTCACCTTGATTGTGCTGCCAGGCAGATTCAATTGACTCATTCGTCTGAGGATGTTATTATCTTTGCCGCTCGTGGTGATACCATCCGTCTGTTTTTTCTCAATGAGAAGGGTGAGCTGGATGCCATCTCTCAGATTCCAGTCGTTTGCGAATATCAAGATGTCTTTCCAGAAGAGCTTCCAGGAATGCCTCCGCACCGACCAGTTGAATTTGTCATCGATCTTGAGCCTGGCACGGAACCTGTTTGCAAACGTCCTTACAAGCTTGGACCTGAAGAGTTGAAGGAGCTGAAGAAACAACACGATATTCAAGAGCGTATGGGTCTCATCCGACCAAGTTCTTCTCCATGGGGTTGTGGTGTTCTTTTTGTGAAGAAGAAGGATCGAACGGACAGACTTTGTGTCGACTACCGTCCATTGAACAAGAAGACCATAAAGAACAAGTACCCACTTCCCAACATCAATGAGCTGTTTGAACAACTCAAAGGTGCTCAAGTATTCTCCAAGCTTGATCTCCGTATGGGCTATCATCAGATTCGCATTCGTGAACAAGATATCCCCAAGACAGCTTTCAAAACTAGCTATGGTTCATATGAATACACTGTCATGTCTTTCGGCCTCGTCAACGCTCTGCCAACATTCTCTCGCATGATGAATTTCATCTTCAACGCCTACACAAATGACTTTATCTTGGTCTACCTCGATGACATTTTGGTCTTTTCCAAGAACAAGGAAGATCATGCCAAGCACTTGCGTTTGGTGCTGGATAAGCTCAGAGAACATCAGTTCTATGCCAAGTTTTCAAAGTGCGAGTTTTGGCTCGATGAGGTTCTCTACCTTGGACATATCATCTCTACCAAGGGCATTGCTATGAATCCTGAGAAGGTTTCTGCAATTGTGAATTGGGAACCACCTCAGAACGTGAAGCAACTCCGCAGCTTCCTTGGTCTCGCAAGCTATTGTCGAAGGTTCGTTGAGAACTTCTCTAAGATCACGAAGCCTCTTTCGAACCTTCTCCAGAAGCACGTCAAGTACGTCTGGTCTCCTGAATGTGGCATCGCTTTCAACACCCTGAAAGAGAAGTTAGTCACTGCTCCAGTTCTGACACCTCCTGATGAATCCAAACCGTTTGAGGTCTTCTGTGATGCTTCCCTTCAAGGTCTTGGTGCATTGTTGATGCAAGAGAAGAAAGTTGTGGCCTATACCTCTCGCGAGTTGAAGCCGAACGAAAAGAACTACCCCACTCATGACCTCGAGTTGGTGGCAGTTGTCCATGCTCTTTTAACTTGGAGACATCTCTTATTGGGACGAAAAGTGACATCTTCACTGATCATAAGAGTCTCAAGTACATCTTCACTCAGCCTAATCTCAACCTCAGGCAGACTCGTTGGGTCGAGATGATTCAAGAGTATAATCTGAGTATCGAATATACTCCAGGCAAGGCCAATGTAATTGCTGACGCGCTGAGCAGAAAGGCTTACTACAACAGTTTGATTCTCAAGCCTTACCAACCCGAGCTTTGTGAAGCTTTCCGCAAAGTCAATCTGCAAGTTGTTCCTCAAGGTTTCCTCACCAACCTCCAAGTCTCTCCTACTTTGGAAGATTAGATTCGTGAGGCTCAACTTCTTGATGCTATGGTGAAGAAGGTGAAGATTGGCATTGCCAAGAGTCAACCCAAGTACAAGTGCTATCGTCTCGATGACAAGGATACTCTATTCTTCGAGGATCGCATTGTTGTGCCTAAAGGTGACCTTCGTAAAGTCATTATGAACGAGGCTCACAATTCACTCCTCTCTATCCACCCTGGAAGTACAAAGATGTACCAGGACCTCAAGCAGTCGTATTGGTGGACTCGAATGAAGCGTGAGATTGCTCAGTTCGTGAATGAATGTGATGTCTGCAGAAGAGTTAAAGCAGAACACCAACGGCCAGCTGGTCTCCTCCAACCTCTTGCCATTCCAGAATGGAAATTTGACCATATTGAGATGGACTTCATGACTGGATTTCCAAAGTCCAAGCGTGGCAATGATGCTATCTTCGTTGTCATCGACAAACTCACTAAAGTGGCTCATTTCCTTCCTATCAAAGAATCTATCACAGCAGCTCAGTTGGTAGAGCTATATACCTCCCGGATTATCTCGCTGCACGGCATTCCGCAGTTGATATCTTCAGATCGTGGCAGCATCTTCACCTCTAAGTTCTGGGAATCTTTTCAGAAGGCCATGGGCACCAACATCCATTTCAGCACAACTTTTCATCCTCAAACTAGTGGCCAAGTCGAGCGAGTAAATTAGATTCTTGAAGATATGCTCAGGGCATCATCTCCTTTGGTATGAAGTGGGAAGATTGTCTTCCATATGCCGAGTTCTCCTACAACAACACCTTTCAAGCGAGTTCGGGCAAGTCCCCATTCGAAATTCTCTATGGCAGGAAGTCCCGTACTCCTCTTAACTGGTCAGAGACTGGTGAACGTCAACTTCTTGGCAATGACTTGATCACAAAGGCAGAAGAGATGTGCAAATTCATTCGTGATAATCTCAAAGCCGCGCAATCGCGCCATAAGAGTTACTATGATAGTAAGCATCGTGACTTGGCTTTCGAGATCGGAGACCATGTCTACCTCCGCGTCTCCCCAATGAAAGGTACTCGTCGCTTCGGTATCAAAGGGAAGCTTCCCCCTAGATACGTGGGTCCTTTCAAGATCATCAGCAAGAGAGGCGATCTCGCCTATCAACTTGAGCTTCCCTCCAACTTTGCAAACGTGCACGACGTGTTTCACGTGTCTCAACTCCGCAAGTGCTTCAAGACTCCTGACCGCACCGTCAACTTCGAAGACATTGATCTCCAAGAAGACATGTCTTATCATGAGCACCCAGTTGCTATTCTTGAAGAAACTGAGCGCAAGACTCGCAACAAGTCTATCAAATTCCTGAAAGTCAAGTGGTCACATCATTCCGACCGTGAAGCCACCTGGGAACACGAGGATCACCTCCGTTCTGAGTACCCGGAGTTTTTCCAGTCCTAGATCTTGGGACGAGATCCTTTCGTAGTGGTGGAGTGTTGTAACACCCCGGATGTAATTTACCTTATTTATATTCCAACTCTTGCCTTTTCCGGCACTAAGTTATTCTACTTCATCGTTGTCGGGTTTTTGTCTTCGTGTTGTTTTGTCTTTGTCATGCATCTCATATCATGTCATCATGTGCATTGCATTTGCATACGTGTTCGTCTCATGCATTCGTGCCGCCTCACGCCCGCGAGCCCGCCACCGTCCTCCTCGCGTCCGGCCGCCCGAGCCGCCCGGCGCCACCGCGCTCCATCACCGGCGACCGCCCCGCGCCGGCAACGCCGTCCCTCCACCGGCCGCACCTCGCCACCCCAAGTCCGCCGCGCCGCCCCGGCTTCCTCTCCCTCGCGACCCCGGCCACCACTACGTCCCTGTTCCGGCGAAGCTCCGGCGAGACCTCGAACCGCGTGCAAATCGGGCCAGATCTGGATCCAGTTCATCTCGGTTGACTTTTTTCCCCCGAGACCCTAACTTTTTGCATACTTTGACGCATCATAACTTCCTCATCGTAGCTTCGATTCGTGCATATAGCATATCAAAATGTTTGTCTCAATGAGTACATCATTTCATCTCATTGCATCATTTCCATTTGAGCTGATCTTGATGCCTGAAATGCTGTTGGAAGAGGGCTATGTGATGATAGTTTCAGATCTGTTTCAGCAAATGCACTTTTGTCATTTTTGCCATGATTAATGTGTGCATGCTATGATCTTGAGCTCTACATGTGTTTCGAAAAATGCCATGCCATCTTTACAGGGGTGTATGACATGTATTTTTATGATCTTTGTGGTGACTAGCACAAGCATGCAACGTAGCTTACTCAATGATGCTGATTTCAGGGACTTAGAATTTCACTAAGTCCTTGCCCTGTCATTATTTTTATGCCATATGTTCATGTTGATTCCTAGTGATCCGTGCCTCTTTTGACATGTTGTGCTCTATCCATCCATGTCTTTGTTTGCAATTATGGAGCACCCTAGCTTGAGTCAATTGAGCTCTACTTTTGCTATAAAATGTTCCTAGAAGATAGTTAACATATTTAGCGATTTTGCCGAGCTTGTTGTTGTTGATCTGTGCATGCTATGTTGTTGTTCTTGCCATGTCTAGCTTCTATGCCATGTCTACTTGCTGGGTGTATGCTTCGATTATCATGCCATGCTTTGTAGTGAGTGCATCGAGCTCGTAAACATGCCTACTCATTATCTGTTTTGCCATGCTCCAGTTTTTCACTAGTCTGAATCTATTTATGTTTTTGCTATGTTCACATGCTTGCAATTGTATGTTCTGATCCATTTTGGCTTATGGTCACTAAGGGACTTTTGTTGTATGCTTTGAGTAGCCTCATGCCATGCCTTGCTTTGCCATGGTATGTTCCTGTAGCATGTAGTTATCGTGCTCTAAACATTGCTTCGTGATGATAAATCCTGACATGCTGTTAATTTCACTAAGTCTGAAACCTATTATCTTTTGCTCTTTTGCCATGCTTGTTTGAACCTGTTAATGAGTGAATTATCCGTAGCTCAGTGTTCATCTTTTGTCAAGCATCATGAGTGGGTCCCTGCATATATTTTGTTGCCATGTTTGAGTGCAGTAGCTTATTTATCTTGATGCATTTAGATGGTCTCGTGCTGATTATCGTAGACCGGTGCCATATTTGTTTTGCTTGCCATTTGCAAACCGTGCATCCGATTCCGGTGATCTTTATATCGATTTCGACCAAAATCAACTCACCTTTCCTGTGGCACTCTTTGTTTTCCAAGTTGAGGCCAGGTTCAATCATTCCTTTCCAAATCACGCATATGCATCACATATCACATCCCGCATATCATACCATGTTTGCATCATGTTGCTTGAGCATTGCACGTGGTTGATTGTGTTCTTTTTGCTTGTTGTTCTTGCTTGGGTAGAGCCGGGAGACGAGTATGTGATTGAGGAGCCCGTTGAGTACGCTTACGAGGATCAAGGCAACTCTGAGAACTTTGCAGACAAGATGACCATACCCTCGAAATCACTTCTATCTTTGCTTGCTAGGTACTCGCTCTTTTTCTATGTCTATGCTACGATACCTACCACTTGCTTATCGTGCCTCCCATATTGCCATGTCAAACCTCTAACCCACCTTGTCCTAGCAAACCGTTGTTTGGCTATGTTACCGCTTTGCTCAGCCCCTCTTATAGCGTTGCTAGTTGTAGGTGAAAATTGGAGATTGTTCCTTGTTGGAACTTGTTTATTGTTGGGATATCACCATATTGCCTTGTTTATCCTAATGCACCTATATACTTGGTAAAGGGTGGAAGGCTCGGCCTTATGCCTGGTGTTTTGTTCCACTCTTGTCGCCCTAGTTTCCATCATATCGGTGTTATGCTCCGGATTTTGCCTATCCTTACACGGTTGGGTTATAATGGGAACCCCTTGACAGTTCGCCTTGAATAAAACTCCTCCAGCAATGCCCAACCTTGGTTTTACCATTTGCCACCTAGCCTCTTTTCCCTTGGGTTTCCGGAGCCCAAGGGTCAATTAAACCCCCCTGGGCCAGTGCTCCTCTGAGTGTTGGTCCGAAATGGGCAGCCTGCGGGGCCACCTCGGGGAAACTCGAGGGCTGGTTTTACTCGTAGCTTGACCTATCTGAGTGTGCCCTGAGAACGAGATATGTGCAGCTCCTATCGGGATTTGTCGGCACATTCGGGCGGTGTTGCTGGACTTGTTTTACCATTGTCGAGGATGTCTTGTAACCGGGATGCCGAGTCTGATCGGATTGTCTTGGGAGAAGGAATGTCCTTCGTTGCCATGAGAGCTTGTGATGGGCTAAGTTGGGACTCCCCTGCCGGGATTTGAACTTTCGAAAGCCGTGCCCGCGGTTATGGGCAGATGGGAATTTGTTAATGTCCGGTTGTAGATAACCTGAAACTTAACTTAATTAAAATGCACCAACTGTGTGTGTAACCATGATGGTCTCTTCTCGGCGGAGTCCGGGAAGCGAGCACGGTGTTGGAGTAATGCTTGACGTAGGTTGTTCTAGGATCACTTCTTGATCATAGTTGTTCGACCGGGCCTTTGCCTTCTCTTCTCGCTCTCATTTGCGTATGTTAGCCACCATATATGCTAGTCGCTTGCTGCAGCTCCACATCATACCTTTACCTTACCTATAAGCTTAAATAGTCTTGATCGCGAGGGTGTGAGATTGCTGAGTCCCCATGACTCATAGATTCCTTCCAAAACCAGATGCAGGGACCGATGATACCACTCCAGGTGATTCAACTGAGCTCAATTGGCAGTTCGATGAGGACTCAGGACGATACTACGTGTCTTTCCCAGATGATCAGTAGTGGTGCCCAGTTGGGGCGATCGGGGACTTTGTCGCATGTGGGGGTTGATCTTTATTTTGGTTCTGTAGTCGGACCTTGAGTGTATTCGATGAATGTAATGACTTATTTATGTATTTGTGTGACGTGGCGAGTGTAAGCCAACTATGTACCTTTCCCCTTTATTTATTTACATGGGTTGTTGTGAAGATTACCTCACTTGCGACATTGCTTTCAATGCGGTTATGCCTCTAAGTCATGCTTCGACACGTGGGAGATATAGCCGCATCGAGGGCGTTACACTCCGCTTATTCCGCAGCTCCTGTTTTGAATGAGCAACCGCACCGGTATCAAATACCCAGGAGCTACTACGAGCGTTGGTTAGGTACACATCAATAACATGTATATCACATATACCTTTGGTATTGCCGGCCTTCTTATCCGCTAAATACTTGGGACAGTTCCGCTTCTGGTGCCCGTTTTCCTTGCAATAAAAGCACTCAGTCCCAGGCTTAGGTCCATTCTTTGGCTTCTTCCTGGCAGCTTGCTTACCGGGTGCGGCAACTCCCTTGTCGTCCTTCTTGAAGTTCTTTTTACCCTTGCCTTTCTTGAACTTAGTGGTTTTATTCACCATCAACACTTGATGTTGCTTTTTGATCTCCACCTCCGCTGATTTCAGCATTGAATATACCTCAGGAATGGTCTTTTCCATCCCCTGCATATTGAAGTTCATCACAAAACTCTTGTAGCTAGGTGGAAGCGACTGAAGGATTCTGTCAACGACCGCGTCATCCGGGAGATTGACTCCCAGCTGAGACAAGCGGTTGTGCAACCCAGACATTTTGAGTATGTGCTCGCTGACAGAACAGTTCTCCTCCATCTTACAATTGTAGAACATGTCGGGGACGTCATATCTCTCGACTCGGGCATGAGCTTGGAAGACCATTTTCAGCTCTTGGAACATCTCATATGCTCCGTGTTGCTCAAAACGCTTTTGGAGCCCCGGTTCTAAGCTGTAAAGCATGCCGCACTGAACCAGGGAGTAATCATCACTACGTGACTGCCAGGCGTTCATAACGTCTTGAGTTGCTGGGAAAATAGGTGCGTCACCTAGCGTGCTTCAAGGACATATGCTTTATTGGCAGCTATGAGGATAATCCTCAGGTTACGGACCCAGTCCATGTAATTGCTGCCATTGTCTTTCAGCTTGGTTTTCTCTAGGAACGCGTTGAAGTTGAGGGCAACATTAGCGTGGGCCATTTGATCTGCAAGACATATTGTAAACATTTTAGACTAAGTTCATGATAATTAAGTTCATCTAATCAAATTACTCAATGAACTCCCACTCAGATAGACATCCCTCTAGTCATCTAAGTGATACATGATCCGAGTCAACTAGGCCGCGTCCGATCATCACGTGAGACGGACTAGTCATCATCAGTGAACATCTTCATGTTGATCGTATCTTCTATACGACTCATGCTCGACCTTTCGGTCTTCCGTGTTCCGAGGCCATGTCTGTACATGCTAGGCTCGTCAAGTCGACCTAAGTGTATTGCGTGTGTAAATCTGGCTTACACCCGTTATATGCGTACGTTATAATCTATCACACCTGATCATCACGTGGTGCTTCGAAACAACAAACCTTCGCAATGGTGCACAGTTAGGGGGAGCACTTTCTTGAAATTATAGCGAGGGATCATCCTATTTAAGCTACTGTCGTTCTAAGCAAATAAGATGTAAAAACATGATAAACATCACATGCAATCAAATAGTGATATGATATGGCCAATATCATTTTGCTCCTTTTGATCATCGTCACCGGCATGACACCATGATCTCCATCATCATGATATCCATCATCGTGTCTTCATGAAGTTGCCTCGCCAACAATTACTTCTACTACTATGGCTAACGGTTAGCAATAAAGCAAAGTAATTACATGGCGTTCTCATTGACACACATGTCATATAATAAATTAAGACAACTCCTATGGCTCCTGCCGGTTGTCATACTCATCGACATGCAAGTCATGATTCCTATTACAAGAACATGATCAATCTCATACAACACATATATCATTCATCACATCCTTTTGGCCATATCACATCACACGACATATGCTGCAAGAACCAGTTAGACGTCCTCTAATTGTGGTTGCAAGTTTTTTTTACGTGACTGCTATAGGTTTCTAGCAAGAACGTTTCTTACCTACGCCAAAACCACAACGTGATATGTCAATTTCTATTTACCCTTCATAAGGACCCTTTCATCGAATCCGATCCGACTAAAGTGGGAGAGACAGACACCCGCTAGCCACCTTATGCAACTAGTGCATGTCAGTCGGTGGAACCAGTCTCACGTAAGCGTACGTGTAAGGTTGGTCCGGGCCGCTTCATCCCATGATACCGCCGAATCAAGATAAGACTAGTAACGGCAAGTAAATTGACAAAATTGGCACCCACAACATCTTGTGTTCTACTCGTGCATAGAAACTACGCATAGACCTAGCTCATGATGCCACTGTTGGTGATCGTTGCAGAAATTAAAAAATTTCTACACGTCACCAATATCAATCTATGGAGAGACTAGCAACGAGAGAGAGAGGGGAGTGCATCTTCATACCCTTGAAGATCGCGATGCGGAAGCGTTGCAAGAACGCGGTTGGAGGAGTCGTACACGCAATGATTCAGATCGCGGTCGATTCCGATCTAAGCGCCGAACAACGGCGTCTTCGCGTTCAACACACGTGCAGCCTGGTGACGTCTCCCGCGCCTTGATCCAGCAAGGAGGGAGAGGTTGGGGAAGAAAACTCCAGCAGCAGCACGACGGTGTGGTGGTGGTGGAGCTGCGTAGTTTCCAGCAGGGCTTCGCCAAGCACTACGGAGAACAAGGATGTGGAGAGGTAGGGCTGCGCCGAGAGAGAGAGAGAGAGAGACTCGTGTCTTTGGCAGCCCCAAAACCCCCACTATTTATAGGAGGAGGGGAGGAGGGTGCGCCCCCTCTAGGGTTGCCACCCCTAGGGGTGCGGCAGCCCTAGATGGGATGGAGGGGGCGGCCAAGAGGGGGAGAGAGGGGGCGCGCCCTAGGGTGGGCCTTAGGCCCATCTGCGCCTAGGGTTTCCCCTTTCCGCTCCTAGCTGCGCCTTGGGCCCTGGTGGGAGGCGCACCAGCCCAGTCAGGGGCTGGTCCCTTCCCACTCTTGGCCCATGCAAGCCTCCGGGGCTGGTGGCCCCTCCTGGTGGACCCCCGGAATCCTCCGGTGGTCCCGGTACTTACCGGTGACGTCCGAGCCACTTTCGGTGGTCAAAACCTCACTTCCTATATATCATTCTTTACCCCCGGACCATTCCGGAACTCCTCATGACGTCCGGGATCTCATCCGGGACTCCGAACAACATTCGGTAACCACGTACAAATTTTCCCTATAACCCTAGCGTCATCAAACCTTAAGTGTGTAGACCCTACGGGTTCGGGAGGCATCAGACATAACCGAGACATCTCTCTGGTCAATAACCAACAGCGGGATCTGGATACCCATGTTGGCTCCTATATGTTCCACGATAATCTTATCAGATGAACCACGATGTCGAGGATTCAATCAATCCCGTATACAATTCCCTTCGTCTACCGGTATGATACTTGCCCGAGATTCGATCGTCGGTATTCCTATACCTTGTTTAATCTCGTTACCGGCAAGTCTCTTTTTCTTGATCCGTAACACATCATCCCGTGATCAACTCCTTGATCACATTGAGCTCATTATGATGATGTCCTACCGAGTGGGCCCAGAGATACCTCTCCGTCACACGGAGCGACAAATCGCAGTCTCGATTCGTACCAACCCAACAGACACTTTCGGAGATACCCGTAGTGCACCTTTATAGCCACCCAGTTACGTTGTGACGTTTGACACACCGAAAGTATCCCTACGGTATTCAGGAGTTGCACAATCTCATGGTCTAAGGAAATGGTACTTGACATTAGAAAAGCTTTAGCAGACGAACTACACGATCTTGTGCTATGCTTAGGATTGGGTCTTGTCCATCACATCATTCTCCTAATGATGTGATCCCGTTATCAATGACATCCAATGTCCATGGTCAGGAAACCGTAACCACCTATTGATCAACGAGCTAGTCAACTAGAGGTTCACTAGAGACATGTTGTGGTCTATGTATTCACACATGTATTACGATTTTCGAATAACACAATTATAGCATGAACAATAGACAATTATCATGAACAAGAAAATGTAATAATAACCATTTTATTATTGCCTCTAGGGCATATTTCCAACATAAACGACAACCCATAGTCTCACGATCGAGCGCCGAGACCGAGTACAGGGCTGTGGCCAACGCCGTTGCGGAGTGCTCCTGGCTACGACAGCTCCTTCACGAGTTGCTATGTGAGGTTCCCAAGGCCACGCTTGTCTACTGTGACAACGTCTTCGCGGTCTACCTCGCTGCCAACCCTGTCCATCATCGCCCGACGAAGCATATTGAGCTCGACCTTCACTTCGTTCAGGAGCATGTCGCACTTGGTCGTGTTCGAGTTTTGTATGTGTTCACCGATCAACAGTTCGCCGATGTTATGACGAAGGGACTACCCACCTCGACTTTCGAGGGCTTTCGGTCCAGTCTTTGCGTCACCGGCGACGCTTCGACTGTGGGGGAGGGGGGTGTTGAACATGTGTACACGTATGTAGGTCCGGATTTTGTATGCCGCACCTGTAGTGTCTCTCTCCCTCTATATTTACTTGTATCTTGGAAGACAAGACACCGATCACACCCCTTGTATCTATTGTGTCTAGTGCACGATCAAAGAGAATATCGATGCACATAATCAATTCTACAGTTTTGTCCGGCCGATACGTACGTACTCCCTCTGTTCCAAATTACTCGTCGCAGAAACGGATGTATCTAGAATTAAAATATATTTAGATACATCCATACGCTCGTGGATGATGATAATGCAGCCGGCGCCGGGTGGTTTGGCCTGGCTTCACCGTGCATGTGGCCAGTTCGTTCGTTCGATCAATGCACGCGTCTGTGCGGTGTAGTAGCTCCAGTGCGGCAGTGCCCTCTCCTGTCCGGCAGGCCACCTCCCTAGAGAGAGGCCAGGGTAGGGGTGAGACCGTGAGAGTATCGCCACTGTGGGCGTTGGGTAGATGCATTGATACGTGACATCTTCGTACTGGAACCAACAGTCCGTCTGATGCCGTGCGTGTACTACTATATTGCTTCCTTTAACTGTCAGCAACAGTGAGGCTTGTCCTCGCGCCAAGGAGAAAAATTATATATAAAAATAAATGTATATATGGATCCAAACCCGAACACAAGCATCCATCACGGGTCAGTGCTGCTTCTTTCTTCGGTTCACGGGCCAGTACGTTACCTATCAGCAGACCAAGACTTTTGTTTTTGAGTAGAAGCTGACCAACACATAGACACACATTTTTCTCTTTCTTTCTGGGAATCAACATTTTTCTTGAGCCGTAGGGAATCATCATATAGACAGATCGTCGCGGCAAAGAGGGAGCCTACCCCCACGGGTGGGCCGGCCCAGCAAAGCCGGAGCTTTATTCCTTTTGTTTTCATTCTGATGTTTTTTCTTTTTTTCTTCCTCTTTCTGTCTCTTTTGTGTTTTTTCTTCTTTCGCTATCTTTTCTACTCCCTCCGATCTATACTTACCAATGCTGGTTTAGTACAAAGTTGATCCATATTAACTGGTGTTAGTTTTGCGCTAACTTTGTACTGAACCAACGTCAATTAGTATGGATCGAAGGGAGCAGTTTTATTTTCCTTTTATATGTACCTTCATTCACTAACTTGTTAATTTTAATTTTTATCATTTTCCTGTTTAGCTTGTCAGGCAATATATAAATGTTTCCTACATACCGCCTCTGTTCCAAAATAAGTTGAGACGCTTATTTTGGGACGGAGGGAGTATACATGAAGGTTTCCCCATTGTCTTCTTTGAGAAATTTGTTTTTCTTTTTGTTTTTAATTCCAATAAATGATTAATGACATTTCCCTTAATATATTTTTTCAACACATGAATATCTTTAAAAAAATTCTCTCCCCGTTTCAAAATATAAGGTGTTTTTTTATGTCAACCTTTTCTATGTTTCACCTAACTTATAGAGAAATATCAACAACCACAATAACAAATCTGTATAATTAGATTCATCAATAAATATATTTCATATTTTAATTTCTTTGTATTACAGATGTTTGTACTTTTTAATTGAATTGGTCAAACATAAAGTAATTTGATTTTTTCAAAAAACAATACACCTTATATTCTGGGCCAGAGGTTCTGTCAAGTTATTTATTTTGATATATACGAGAATCAATTTTTGCAACAGGTAAGCCTTTTAATATCTTTAAACCGATTGAGGAATGATTATAAAAATATAATCAAATTTTCGAGTCTTGTGAACAAAGTGTTTAAAAAAATAGTACCTGTTCACGGGCCGCGCCAAATGAGGCCCATGTGGAGACTCTTCAGGCGCTATGGCCCGTTCGTCGCTGTCTGGGCCCAGTGTGCTCCTTTTTTTTACATGGCCCACTATACTTTTGTTTGCAATTGGCCCACTATTCCTCGTGCGAAAGGGCGACCAGGTCCATTTGCCGGCTCCATATCCTTTTTTTCCCTGTAACACCTCCCCAATTTTTCTGTTGTTGTGCAGCCGGAACAAGAGAAATGGACACCACCACCTGACACTTTAAAGTGCAAGATAAAGAGTGCAGCCGAAGAAAGCCGCTCGCAGTCCCGGTGACCTTTCGTTAATGTCTTCTTCTTCTTTTCTGATAATGTTCCGTCTGAATCTAGCTTAGGCTGCCGCTATCAACCAAAAGACACCAATGGGTTTAAGGTGTCTCACACTTTGGGTCCAGCAGATGAGATGAGAGAGGTCATCGGTGCCACGAAAGAGCAAAGGCGGAGGATAATATAGATAAGCGCAAGATGGATCGATCTATCACACCTTTCTTTCATCAAAGGCAAGCCTTACTTATCATGGCAGGTCTCTTTGCTTCTTGTTTTCCTCGGTCGCTCCTTTTCCCCCTGCGAATGGAGAAGCGAAGCTTGCCGGCCAAGCCCCTTGGGTTCAGGATCGCCTGTCTGCTACTCGCACTAGCCAGTATAGCCAGCACCGTGATGCGTCGATCATGCGTGGTAGAATTGCGACGCAAGGCATTGAGACGGTGATCATTGCGGTATGCCCTCTCGCCCTTGGATGGAGCGGACAAAAAGGAAAAGTTGCCGCGGCCTTGCGCGCTGATTGCTCGAGGCAAAGCGACGTGCGTGCGTTCCCTCCTCCTCCTTGCTCTTCACATGCCTGCCTGCCTGCCTCCCACTGCCATTGCTAGGGCTGCATTTGCACCTGCCCTGCGCTGCGCTCCGCTGGATTCGTGCACTTTTCCTGTGGCCGCCGGGCTATACGCCAATTAAGCACGAGCAGCGATGGCTATATGGTTATGATCTTTCGTTATCGATCGATCCATTCCGGAGCAGATCATGGCGATGCCGGCGTGTGCCATCTTCGGGTCCGGATAGGCCTGCGATTGATCCCATCTATATCTGGCCATGGGCCGGGCCGGGCCGGGCTTGGGCCGGGCCTAAAAAAGCCCATGGCAGAAAACTGAGGCCCAGCTCCTAGGCCCTACCATCGGGCCTACTTTTTAAGCCCAAGCCCGGCACATCTGATAAAAAGCCCTGAAAAACCCTTAGGGCTTAGGGTCGTGGGCTGGGCCTCTTCCTTAAAATGTCAATATGCTAAGCCCAAGCCCGCCCAGGCCCTGCTAGTGGGCTCAAAACTCAGGCCCAAGCCCGGCCCACGGTCAAGCCCATCGGGCCTAGGCTCTGGATTTTAGGGCCGGGCCTGGGTGGGCCGACAGGGCCAGGCCTGAGATGGCCAGGACTAATCCCATCTGTGAAAGAATTTAGCAAGCCACCGGCTTTGGGTTTTTGCGCCACAGAGCTGGCTCGTGATCTCTGCACGTGCAGGCAAGTGACCCGCTTTACAGCGCCAAAGCAACAGTGGGGGTGGCCACGCCCGGTGCTAATCACCGTACCATTCTTGTCGACCGAGTTCCAAAACCACCTTTCCGCTAATCCCCCTCCCTTTTTCTACGAGTCAAATCGGCCATGAGTGTCGCCCAACCCAATCATGCATTACTACGGATAGCAACTCCAATCACGAGAATATATATGCTGCCTACATTGCGCTTCGCCGACTGAAAAATGAGGAAGAGTTGGCGAAGAGCACATGAATAATTTGATGCGGTTCGCGTGTCACATGCACAGATTATGAAGCAATGATGCATGGAGATACTAATGCAGATGGGTTTTTTGGGACTAAAACAAAAAGTGCGACGGAGCACCTGACGTATATATTCTGGACTTGGCAGTATTCGACCGCGTACGGATTTAGATAGGAATATATACCACATCATCACCAAGATCTAACTAGCAGTACGGAATTAATCGACCATCAAGGTGGCTTTTGGGCTTATGATTTAGTACTAACACTAATAATAATAGTGTAATCAGAATCATAGCTGCGGTACGTCCCTCTTTGCCTACAAGATTGATTGATCGATAATGCCTCATGGCAGCCTCTAATTAGACTGACAGTTGATGCCACTTGCCAACTGCCACGCGCTATGAGTCGGTATGGGAATTATCCTGTCAACTAGTGCTAGTAGTATCTGTATGTACTCCATGCATAATTTTTAACTAAATAAGCACAAGAAGGAAGTTTGTGCTGAGGACAAGTTTTCCCTAACAAGTATGCTAACCATAATCTCCTACCCCTAACCTCTCCGACAAGATCTCTACCTAACAACATTAGGGCCGGACTTGTGCAAATTCGATCCCTCAAATGCCCATGGCACGGTCGCGGACAGTGACCGATCAGGCCCCAATTTGGTGCTATGCATCTGAGTCTTTTATATTTCTACGAATCGTCGGAGATGTCCACCACGTCGGTGCCGGGTGACGGTGCCGTGTACCTAGGGTAGGGCAATAGATCTGATCTAAGTACCCTTTCCAAGGACACTGCCCTATAGTCAAAGACATCCAAAGGACATCAAATTCTACCGACTAAAATTACTTCAAGGTACAACCCACTCGACGATGAATTCCACTCGGATAATCCAATTCCATTCGACCATAATATAATCATTCGACCATATCACAAACCATTCGAAGCGCAGAAAATCAAAGGCCACTCAGGATGGCAACGGTCAGGCGTTCACTCCGTAGTCTTAAGGGTCATTTATATCACTTTAATGCTCACATTACCAGTAACATCCTCTCTTT
Source organism: Triticum urartu (assembly GCF_003073215.2). Taxonomy (NCBI): domain Eukaryota; kingdom Viridiplantae; phylum Streptophyta; class Magnoliopsida; order Poales; family Poaceae; genus Triticum; species Triticum urartu. Next base: position 63,863,998 of record NC_053024.1, read on the forward strand.
ATGCACATTGAACCCTTGTAACGTGGGTTGGCTGGGGTCCTGACGCACTCTATATAAGCCACCCCCTCCTCTGACACAAGGGTTCGCACCCCCTGTAACTTCACGCATAATCCAATCGACCGAACCTCCGGGCACCGAGATGTAGGGCTATTACTTCCACCGCGAAGGGCCTGAACTCGTACTTCTTGCGTGCACAATCACACCGTAGCTAGGATCTTGCCCCTACATTCCTACCCCCTACTTTACTGTTAGACTTAGAACCACGACAGTTGGCGCCCACCGTGGGGCAGGTGTCTTAGCGACTTTTCGGTGAGGTTGCGATTTCTTCGAGTCCTTTCATCATGGTTTCCGGCGAAGGTTTGGCGGAAGGCCGCGAGATCCGTCTTGGCACGCTCGTTTTCATCGCCGACGACTCCGCTTGGCTTCAGGAAGCTCCTCTCGACGTCGAGGCGCTCCCCGTCTGCGAGGCGACACACTTTTGCGCGTGCGTTCGCGGCGTCCTTCTGTGGCAGCCGTCGACTCAGTATCGGTCGGCCCCCGCAGCGTCTTCGCTCCCCGCCGCTCCCCGTCACAAACGATCCGATCAGTCACGGCTTCAGCGGTGGGTGAAGCACGCTGTGGGGCGTCAGTCGGCCACCCCTCAAGTCGCGGCACTCGAGCCCGATGAATCTCTCTACGGCCTATTCGACCGGCTCCGTCGAGACCCTGTCCGAGTGCGACAGCAGCGACCCCGTGCGGAGGTCCTGATGGTCGACACACCTCGCAGCCCGCCTGGCATGCGTCGCAACGGCGGCGACGACGGCGGTGGTGATCCGTCACGCGTTCATGAAGAGTACCACCCCGAAACTCTCTCTTCTCAGCAGAGGGAGGAACTTCAGCGCCACAATATGGAGGCCCTCCACACGCCCGTTGTCGGCAAGTCCTCTGCTACCTCTTGATCACCGCGTTGGATTTCCTTGAAGAGGAAAGGATGATGCAGCAAAGTAGCGTAAGTATTTCCCTCAGTTTTTGAGAACCAAGGTATCAATCCAGTAGGAGGCTACGCGCGAGTCCCTCGTATTTGCACAAAACAAATAACTCCTCGCAACCAACGCGATAAGGGGTTGTCAATCCCTTCACGGTCACTTACGAGAGTGAGATCTGATAGATATGATAGGATAATATTTTTGGTATTTTTGTGATAAAGATGCAAAGTAAAATAAAAGCAAATGAAAAAACTAAGTATTGGAAGATTAATATAATAAAGATAGACCCCGGGGCCATAGGTTTCACTAGTGGCTTCTCTCAAGAGCATAAGTATTTTACGGTGGGTGAACGAATTACAGTTGAGCAATTGACAGAATTGAGCATAGTTATGAGAATATCTTGGTATGATCATGTATATAGGCATCACGTCCGAGACAAGTAGACCGACTCCTGCCTGCATCTACTACTATTACTCCACTCATCGACCGCCATCCATCATGCATCTAGAGTATTAAGTTCATGAAAATAGAGTAACGTCTTAAGCAAGATGATATGATGTAGAGGGATAAATTCATGCAATATGATTAAAACCCCATCTTGTTATCCTCGATGGCAACATACAATATGTGCCTTGTTGCCCCTAGTGTCACTGGGAAAGGACGCCGCAAGATTGAACCCAAAGCTAAGCACTTCTCCCATTGCAAGAAAGATCAATCTAGTAGGCCAAACCAAACTGATAATTCGAAGAGACTTGCAAAGATAACCAATCATACATAAAACAATTCAGAGAAGATTCAAATATTGTTCATAGATAATCTTGATCATAAACCCACAATTCAGCGGTCAACAAACACACCGCAAAAAGAAGATTACATCGAATAGATCTCCACAAGAGAGGGGAAGAATATTGTATTGAGATCCAAAAAGAGAGAAGAAGCCATCTAGCTAATAACTATGGACCCGAAGGTCTGAGGTAAACTACTCACACTTCATCGGAGAGGCTATGGTGTTGATGTAGAAGCCCTCCGTGATGGATGCCCCCTCCGGCGGAGCTCCGGAGCAGGCCCCAAGATGGGATCTTGTGGATACAGAAAGTTACAGCGGTGGAATTAGGGTTTTGGCTCCGTCTTTGATCGTTTGGGGGTACGTAGGTATATATAGGAGGAAAGAGTACGTCGGTGGAGCAACAGGGGGCCCACGAGGGTGGAGGGCGCGCCTGGGGGGGTAGGCGCACCCCCTACCTCGTGGCTACCTCCTTTATTTCTTAACGTAGGGTCCAAGTCTCCTGGATCATGTTCGGTGAGAAAATCACGTTCCTGAAGGTTTCATTCTGTTTGGACTCCGTTTGATATTCCTTTTCTGCGAAACTCTGAAATAGGCAAAAAACAACAATTCTGGGCCGGGCCTCCGGTTAATAGGTTAGTCCCAAAAATAATATAAAAGTGGATAATAAAGCCCAATAATGTCCAAAACAGTAGATAATATAGCATGGAGCAATCCAAAATTATAGATACGTTGGAGACGTATCAAGCATCCCCAAGCTTAATTCCTGCTCGTCCTCGAGTAGGTAAATGATAAAAACAGAATTTTTGATGCGGAGTGCTACTTGGCATAATTTTAATGTAATTCTTCTTAATTGTGGTATGAATATTAAGATCCAAAAGATTCAAGATAAAAGTTCATATTGACATAAAAATAATAATACTTCAAGCATACTAACTAAGCAATTATGTCTTCTCAAAATAACATGGCCAAAGAAAGTTCATCCCTAAAAAATCATATAGTTTAGTCATGCTCCATTTTCATCACACAAGAATGCTCTCATCATGCACAACCCTGATGACAAGCCAAGCAATTGTTTCATACTTTAGTAATCTCAAACCTATAAACTTTCACGCAATATATGAGCGCGAGCCATGGACATAGCACTATGGGTGGAATAGAATATGATGATGAGGATTATGTGGAGAAGACAAAAAAAAGAGAAAGTCTCACATCAACGAGGCTAATCAATGGGCTATGGAGATGCCCATCGATTGATGTTAATGCAAGGAGTAGGAATTGCCATGCAACGGATGCACTAGAGCTATAAATGTATGAAAGCTCAACAAAAGAAACTAAGTGGGTGTGCATCCAACTTGCTTGCTCACGAAGACCTAGGGAACTTGAGGAGGCCCATTGTTGGAATATACAAGCCCAGTTCTATAATGAAAATTTCCCACTAGTATATGAAAGTGACAAAACAAGAGACTCTCTATCATGAAGATTATGGTGCTACTTTGAAGCACAAGTGTGGCAAAGGATGGTAGCATTGTCCCTTCTCTCTTTTTCTCTCATTTTTTGGGCCTTTTTTATGGCCTTTCTCTCTCTTTTTTATATTCCTCACTTGGGACAATGCTCTAGAAAGTGATGATCATCACACTTGTATTTATTTACAACTCAATGATTACAACTCGATACTAGAACAAAAGATGACTCTATATGAATGCCTCCGGCGGTGTACCGGGATATGCAATGAACCAAGAGTGACATGTATGAAAGAATTATGAACGGTGGCTTTGCCAGAAATACTATGTCAACTACATGATCATGCTAAGCAATATGACAATGATGAATGTGTCATGATAAACGGAATGGTAGAAAGTTGCATGGCAATATATCTCGGAATGGCTATGGAAATGCCATAATAGGTAAGTATGGTGGCTGTTTTGAGGAAGATATAAGGAGGTTTATGTGTGAAAGAGCGTATCATATCACGGGGTTTGGATGCACCGGCGAAGTTTGCACCAACTCTCAATGTGAGAAAGGGCAATGCACGGTACCGAAGAGGCTAGCAATGATGAAAGGGTGAGAGTGCGTATAATCCATGGACTCAACATTAGTCATAAAGAACTCACATACTTATTGCAAAAATCTACAAGTCATCAAAAACCAAGCACTACGCGCATGCTCCTAGGGGGATAGATTGGTAGGAAAAGACCATCGCTCGTCCCCGACCGCCATTCATAAGGAGGACAATCAAAGAACACCTCATGTTTCAAATTTGTTACGTAACGTTTACCATACGTGCATGCTACGGGACTTGCAAACTTCAACACAAGCATTTCTCAAATTCACAACTACTCAACTAGCACGACTTTGATATTATTACCTCCATATCTCAAAACAATCATCAAGCATCAAACTTCTCTTAGTATTCAAAACACTCATAAGAAAAATTTTACTCTTGAATACCTAGCATATTAGGATTATTTAAGCAAATTACCATGCTATTTAAGACTCTCAAAATAATCTAAGTGAAGCATGAGAGATCAATAGTTTCTATAAAACAAATCCACCACCGTGCTCTAAAAGATATAAGTGAAGTACTAGAGCAAAACTATATAACTCAAAAGATATAAGTGAAGTACATAGAGTATTCTAACAAATTCCAAATCATGTATGGCTCTCTAAAAAGGTGTGTACAGCAAGGATGATTGTGGTAAATTAAAAATCAAAGACTCAAATCATACAAGACGCTCCAAGCAAAACACATATCATGTGATGAATAAAAATATAGCTCCAAGTAAAGTTACCGATAGAAGTAGACGAAAGAGCGGATGCCTTCCGGGGCATCCCCAAGCTTTGGATTTTAAGTGTCCTTAGATTATCTTGGGGGTTCCATGGGCATCCCCAAGCTTAGGCTCTTGCCACTCCTTGTTCCATAATCCATCAAATCTTTACCCAAAACTTGAAAACTTCACAATACAAAACTCAAAGTAGAAAATCTCGTGAGCTCCGTTAGCGAAAGAAACCAAAAGACCACTTCAAGGTACTGTAATGAACTCATTCTTTATTTATATTGGTGTTAAACCTACTGTATTCCAACTTCTGTATGGTTTATAAACTATTTTACTAGCCATATATTCATCAAAATAAGCAAACAACACACGAAAAACAGAATCTGTCAAAAACAGAACAATCTGTAGTAATCTGTAACTAGCGCAAGATCTGGAACCCCAAAAATTCTAAAATAAATTTCTGGACGTGTGGAATTTATCTGTTAATCATCTTCAAAAGGAATTAACTAAATAGAACTTTCCAAATAAAAATGGCAGCAGTTCTCGTGAGCGCTAAAGTTTCTGTTTTTTACAGCAAGATATCAAGACTTTCCGCAAGTCTTCCCAACGGTTCTACTTGGCACAAACACTAATTAAACACAAAAAACACAACCAAAACAGAGACTAGGTAAATTATTTATTACTAAACAGGAGCAAAAAGCAAGGAATAAAAATAAAATTTGGTTGCCTCCCAACAAGCGCTATCGTTTAACGCCCCTAGCTAGGCATAAAAAGCAAGGATAGATCTAGGTATTGCCATCTTTGGTAGGCAATCCATAAGTGGGTCTCATAATAGATTCATAAGGTAATTTAATTTTCTTTCTAGGAAAGTGTTCCATGCATTTCCTTAACGGAAATTGGAATCTAATATTTCCTTCCTTCATATCAATAATTGCCCCAATCGTTCTAAGGAAAGGTCTACCAATGAAGGATTGCAATCTATGTCAAGAACAATAAAATCTACGGGCACATAATTTCTATTTGCGACAATAAGAACATCATTGATTCTTCCCATTGGTTTCTTAATAGTGGAATCCGCAAGGTGCAAGTTTAAAGAGCAATTATCAAAATCACGAAAACCTAACAAATCACACAAAGTCTTTGGAATCGTGGAAACACTAGCACCCAAATCACATAAAGCATAGAACTCATGATCTTTAATCTAAATCTTAATAGTTGGTTCCCACTCATCATAAAGTTTTCTAGGTATAGAAACTTCCAACTCAAGTTTTTCTTCATAAGATTGCATCAAGGCATCAACGATATGTTTAGTAAACGCTTTATTTTGACTATAAGCATGAGGAGAATTTAGCATGGATTGCAATAAGGAAATACAATCAATCAAAGAGAAATTTTCATAATTAAATTCCATGAAATCCAAAATAGTGGGATTAGCAACATCTAGGGTTTTAATTTCTCCAATCCCACTTTCATCAAATTTAGCATCAAGATCTAAAAACTCCGAATTTTTGGAACGCCTTCTAGGTAAAGGTGGATCATATTCAGTCCCATCATTATCAAGATTCATATTGCAAAACAAAGATTTAATAGGGGACACATCAATAACTTTTAGATCTTCATCTTTATTTTCATAGGAACTAGAAGAAGACGCTCTTATAAAGGCATCTTTCTTAGCACGCATCCTAGCGGTTCTTTCTTTGCACTCATCAATGGAAATTCTCATGGCTTTGAGAGACTCATAGATATCATGCTTAGGAGGAATAGATCTAAGCTTTAAAGAATCAACATCAAGAGAAATTCTATCAACGTTCCTAGCCAAATCATCAATCTTAAGCAATTTTCTTCAATCAAAGCATTAAAATTCTTTTGCGAAGTAATAAAGTCTTTAATATTAGATTCAAAGTCATAGGGCATCTTATTATAATTTCCATAAGAATTGTATACGCGTTGTTACCAAAATTGTTCCTACCAACAAAATTCACGTCCATAGATTCATTATTATTCTCAATCAAAGTAGACAAGGGCATATCATTAGGATCAGAAGAAACACTCCTAGTAGCAAATAATTTCATAAGTTCATCCATCTTTCCACTCAAAGCATTAATTTCTTCTATCGCATGCACCTTTTTATTAGTAGATCTTTCAGTATGCCATTGAGAATAATTAACCATAATATTATCTAGGAGTTTAGTAGCTTCTCCTAAAGTAATTTCCATAAAAGTGCCTCCCGCGGCCGAATCTAAAAGATTTCTAGAAGCAAAATTCAATCCGGCATAAAATTTTTGTATAATCATCCACAAATTCAAACCATGAGTAGGGCAATTACGTATCATTAATTTCATCCTCTCCCAAGCTTGTGCAACATGTTCATGATCAAGTTGCTTAAAATTCATAATATCATTTCTAAGGGAGATGATCTTAACGAGAGGAAAATACTTAAAGATAAAAGCTTCTTTGCACTTGTTCCAAGAATCAATACTATTTTTAGGCAAAGACGAAAACCAAGCTTTAGCACGATCTCTAAGCGAAAAAGGAAATAGCTTCAACTTAACAATATCGTTGTCCACATCTTTCTTCTTTTGCATATCACACAAATCAACGAAGCTACTTAGATGGGTAGCGGCATCTTCACTAGGAAGGCCGGAAAACGGATCTTTCATGACAAGATTCAGCAAAGCGGCATTAATTTCAAGATTCAGCATCGGTAAGAGGAGCAATCGGAGTGCTAATAAAATCATTGTTGTTGGTATTGGTAAAGTCACACAATTTAGTGTTATCTTGAGCCATCGAGACAAGCAAGCAATCCAACACACAAGCAAACAAAAAGCAAGCGGGCAAAAAGAGGCAAATAGAGAAAGAGAGGGAGGATAGAGAGAGAGGGCGAATAAAACGGCAAGGGTGAAGTGGGGGAGAGGAAAACGAGAGGCAAATGGCAAATAATGTAATGCGGGAGATAAGGGTTGTGATGGGTACTTGGTATGTTGACTTTTTGCGTAGACTCCCCGGCAACGGCGCCAGCAATCTTCTTGCTACCTCTTGAGCACTGCGTTGGATTTCCTTGAAGAGGAAAGGATGATGCAGCAAAGTAGCGTAAGTATTTCGCTCAGTTTTTGAGAACCAAGGTATCAATCCAGTAGGAGGCTACGCGCGAGTCCCTCGTACCTGCACAAAACAAATAACTCCTCGCAACCAATGCGATAAGGGGTTGTCAATCCCTTCACGGTCACTTACGAGAGTGAGATCTGATAGATATGATAGGATAATATTTTTGGTATTTTTGTGATAAAGATGCAAAGTAAAATAAAAGCAAAGGAAAAAAGCAAAGGATATAACTAAGTATTGGAAGATTAATATGATGAAGATAAACCCGGGGGCCATAGGTTTCACTAGTGGCTTCTCTCAAGAGCATAAGTATTTTACGGTGGGTGAACGAATTACTGTTGAGCAATTGACAGAATTGAGCATAGTTATGAGAATATCTAGGTATGATCATGTATATAGGCATCACGTCCGAGACAAGTAGACCGACTCCTTCCTGCATCTACTACTATTACTCCACTCATCGGCCGCTATCCAGCATGCATCTAGAGTATTAAGTTCATGAAAATAGAGTAACGCCTTAAGCAAGATGACATGATGTAGAGGGATAAATTCATGCAATATGATAGAAACCTCATCTTGTTATCCTCGATGGCAACAATACAATACGTGCCTTGCTGCCCCTACTGTCACTGGGAAAGGACACCGCAAGATTGAACCCAAAGCTAAGCACTTCTCCCATTGCAAGAAAGATCAATCTAGTAGGCCAAACCAAACTGATAATTCGAAGAGACTTGCAAAGATAACCAATCATACATAAAAGAATTCAGAGAAGATTCAAATATTGTTCATAGATAATCTTGATCATAAACCCACAATTCATCAGTCTCAACAAACACACCGCAAAAAGAAGATTACATCGAATAGATCTCCACAAGAGAGGGGGAGAACATTGTATTGAGATCCAAAAAGAGAGAAGAAGCCATCTAGCTAATAACTATGGACCCGAAGGTCTGAGGTAAACTACTCACACTTCATCGGAGAGGCTATGGTGTTGATGTAGAAGCCCTCCGTGATGGATGCCCCCTCCGGCGAAGCTCCGGAACAGGCCCCAAGATGGGATCTCGTGGATACAGAAAGTTACGGTGGTGGAATTAGGGTTTTGGCTCCGTCTTTGATTGTTTGGGGTACGTAGGTATATATAGGAGGAAGGAGTACGTCGGTGGAGCAACAGGGGGCCCATGAGTGTGGAGGGCGCGCCTGGGGGGGTAGGCGCGCCCCCTACCTCGTGGCTTCCTCCTTTATTTCTTGATGTAGGGTCCAAGTCTCCTGGATCATGTTCGGTGAGAAAATCACGTTCCCGAAGGTTTCATTCCGTTTGGACTCCGTTTGATATTTCTTTTCTGCGAAACTCTGAAATAGGCAAAAAATAGCAATTCTGGGCTGGGCCTCCGGTTAATAGGTTAGTCCCAAAAATAATATAAAAGTGGATAATAAAGCCCAATAATGTCCAAAATAGTAGATAATATAGCATGGAGCAATAAAAAATTATAGATACGTTGGAGACGTATCATCCTCCGAGGCTTGGGCCTTGGAGACAGTGCGTCTGGCCACTTTGGCTGAGCGCACCCGATCGGAGAACCTTCAGCGTGCACTCGACGACCGCGCTCGCCGACAGATTCCCGAGTCTAGTCGACGGCTACGACAGTTGTTTCCACCGGAACCACATGTATACCGCACTCCGATTCAGAATCTTACTGCTGCGGCCCATATGGCAGAATCCATTCAGCCGTCCCAGTCGGAAAGTGGTAGAGGTTTAATGCAGATCAGAGCGCTGCTCCGAGCAGCGGGAGAGCAGAACACTGCAGTGTCTCAGTTGCGCAACAGGATCCATAGCAGATCTATGGTGGCTGATACCGTTCAGTCGGCTCATAGCCCGAGATCGCCTCCGCGGCGTGAGGGACGTGGGCATCGTCAAGGGCAGTATTTGGGTCGGAACCATGAGTAGCAAGATCATCGGTTTGACCGTGATGACCGCCGTCGAGTGCCTACACCCCCTCCGAGGGGCGAATCATACGTGCCCCGGCACTATGATGATAGGCGCCCGTATAGCGAAGAGCGGAGAAGGCCGGCTGACCCAAGAGAGCCAGGGTTTGATGCAAGGTCCATTTTTGTGCAAGGTCTAGTGGATAAGAATCGAGCACAAAGGGAAGGGCAAGACAGAGATCGCCCGATTGGAAGCAGGGTGCATGTATCTGGTCCCGAGTGTTTTACCAGAGCCATTAGGGCTGCTGAGATCCCTCCCAACTTCAGGTTGGTGACTGGGGTCAGTAAGTTCACTGGTGAATCAAAGCCTGACACCTGGCTTGAAGATTACCGAGTGGTTGTGCAGATCGGTGGAGGAAATGATGAAGTTACCATGAAGCATCTCCCCCTGATGCTTGAAGGGTCAGCTAGAGCTTGGTTGAATCAGTTGACCCCAGGAAGTATTTTCAGCTGGGAAGAGTTGGCCCGAGTGTTTGTCAGAACATTTGAGGGCACGTGCAAACGGCCAGCAGGATTGATAGAATTGCAGCACTGCGTGTGAGGGAGTCTGGGATTAGGGGTCTCCGGACTGCCGGATTATATCCTTTGGCCGGACTGTTGGACTATGAAGATACAAGATTGAAGACTTCGTCTCGTGTCCGGATGGGACTCTACTTGGCGTGGAAGGCAAGCTAGGCAGTACGGATATGGATATCCCCTCCTTTGTAACCGACCTTGTGTAACCCTGGCCCCCTCCGGTGTCTATATAAACCGGAGGGTTTTAGTCCGTAGGACAACATACAATCATACCATAGGCTACCTTCTAGGGTTTAGCCTCTCCGATCTCGTGGTAGATCAACTCTTGTACTACTCATATTATCAAGAATAATCAAGTAGGACGTAGAGTTTTACCTCCATCAAGAGGGCCCGAACCTGGGTAAAACATCGTGTCCCCCGCCTCCTGTTACCATCCGCCTTAGACGCACAGTTCGGGACCCCCTACCCGAGATCCGCCGGTTTTGACACCGACATTGGTGCTTTCATTGAGAGTTCCTCTGTGTCGTCGCCGTTAGGCTTGATGGCTCCTTCGATCATCGTTAGCGATGCAGTCCAGGGTGAGACTTTTCTCCCCGGACAGATTTTTGTATTCAGCGGCTTCGCACTTCGGGCCAACTCGCTTGGCCATCTGGAGCAGATCGAAAGTTACGCCCCTGGCCACCAGGTCAGGTTTGGAAGCTTAAACTACACGGTCGATATCCACGGAGACATGATCTTCGACGGATTCGAGCCTCTGCCTTGTGCGTCGCGCGGTCACGATGAGTATGATTTAGCTCTACCATCAGATAGTGTTCAGAAGATCGCACCGACAGCCGCTCCGACCCTCAATTCGGAGCCAGTTGCACCGTCCATAGACGGGTGGATGGACCCCGCCACGGAGGCCTTACCCTCTGCGGAGATTGAGCCGAATATCGACCTTACCCTTCATGAGAGCCGTGTTGCCAAACTGTCGGATCCTTCCCCGGCGATGGACTCCGAACCGCCTACGCCCGTGCCTATCAAATCCGACTGGGCGCCAATCATGGAGTTCACCTCCGCGGATATCTTTCAGCACTCGCCCTTCGGCGACGTATTGAATTCATTAAAGTCTCTCTCGTTGTCAGGAGAGTCCTGGCCGAACTATGTCCGGCAGGATTGGGATGCGGATGACGAAGAAATTCGCCGCCCACCCACCACCCACTTAGTAGCCACTGTCGATGACTTAACTGACATGCTCGACTTCGACTCCGAAGACATCGACGGTATGGACGACGATGCAGGAGGCAACAGGAACCACTGCCCACAGGGCACTGGACGCCCACTTCATCACATGACGTATACATGGTGGACACACCAAAAGAAGACGACGATGAGGAACGGAAGGACGCAATAGAGGGTTGTCCCCTCGAGAAGGAGTCAAAGCGGTGGCGTAAGCGCCGCCCCAAATCCCGCCTCGGCAGAAACAACGATCATATAGACCCAGCCTTAGAGCAGGGTGAACAATCGCCGAACCACGGCAACACGGAGAATCAAACCAAACAACCCGACTCTGTCAAAGATAATAGTCCGGACGACATCACACCGGACAGACACCCGGAGCAACAGAATGCCCGTCAAAGGCTTGTTGCCACTGCGAGGAGTCTAAAAAAGCAGAAGCAAAGGCTCAAGGCTGCGCAAGACACATTGAGAATCAGATGGAGTAAAGTACTCAACACAGCAGCGAAGTACGGCGGTAATCGCCCCACAAAGAGCTATCCGAAGCGGAAGTTGCTACCTGAATTCAATAAGGAGGCCTTAGATCCCCCGCAGCCAAAAATTAAAACGGCCATCTGGCCGGATAGACGACCTCACGGCCAACATAGAGCGGCAAACAATGCCGCACATAAGCCAATACGCGATCCACGCGAGGGCTCGCATCAAAAGGACGGCGCAACCAGATCCATCTATGGACCACGCAAGTGCGCTCCAGCATATGATGCAACACAACAAACATCCGAACATCACGGTACACCCAGATATAGGGGTGCTGCACACCCCCGATGTTTCACCAACGAGGTGCTGGACCATGAATTTCCAGAGGGATTCAAACCCGTAAACATAGAGGCATACGACGGAACAACAGACCCTGGGGTCTGGATTGAGGACTATATCCTCCATATCCATATGGCTCGAGGAGGTGATCTCCATGCCATCAAGTACTTACCCCTCAAGCTCAAAGGGCCAGCTCGGCACTGGCTCAACAGCCTCCCCGAAAGCTCCATTGGAAGCTGGGAAGAGCTCGAAGATGCTTTTCGGGCAAATTTTCAAGGGACTTATGTCCGACCTCCAGATGCGGACGATTTAAGTCATATAACTCAACAGCCCGGAGAGTCAGCCCGAAAGCTTTGGAACAGGTTTCTTACTAAAAAGAACCAAATAGTCGATTGTCTGGACGCCGAAGCCTTGGAAGCTTTTAAACACAACATCCGAGACGAATGGCTTGCTAAACACCTCGGCCAAGAAAAGCCAAGAACAATGGCAGCATTAACAAGCCTCATCACCCGCTTTTGCGCGGGCGAGGACAGCTGGCTAGCTCGATGCAGCACCAGCGACCCAAGTACATCCGAAGTTAGAGATGGAAACAGGAAATCATGACGCAGCAAAAATAATAAGCGTCAGCATAAAGAAGACAGCCCGAAGAGCACGGTGGTAAACGCCGGATTCAAAAGCTCTCGGTCAGGTCAGCAAAAGCCGCCCTCTAAAGGCGCCAGAGATGAACTGTCCAGCCTAAACAAAATTCTGGACCAAATATGTCAGATCCATAGCACCCCCGATAAACCTGCTAATCATACCCACAGAGAATGTTGGGTCTTCAAGCAGTCCAGCAAGCTCAACGCCATACACAAGGGGCAGGATACACCAAGCGAAGACGAGGATGAGCCTCTCAAGCAAGACACTGGGGAACAAAAGAAATTTCCACCAGAAGTCAAAACAGTACACGTGTTACACGTGATCAAGGGGAGAAACAAAGCGGCACTCCCAGAGAAATATGCCCAAGGGCCTATCACTGCGGAGTCCTGCCACTGGCCATCCCAACCGATCACTTTCGACCATCGGGATTACTCAGCAAGTATCCGGCGCGCAGGATGGGCTGCCTTGGTATTAGATCCAATAATTGACGGATACCACTTCACATGAGTCCTGATGGACGGTGGCAGCAGTCTAAACCTGATATATCAGGATACAATCCGCAAAATGGGGATAGACCCAACGAAAATTTGCCACAGCAATACTACCTTTAAAGGAGTAACGCCAGGCCCAGGGGCTCATTGCACGGGCTCCCTGCTACTAGAGGTTATATTCGGCTTCCCCGATAACTTCCGTAGCGAAAATTTAACCTTCCACATTGCTCCGTTCCAAAGTGGCTATCAAGCACTACTTGGACGCGAAGCTTTCGCTCGCTTTAATGCAATACCGCATTACGCTTCCCTCACGCTTAAGATGCCCGGTCCACATGGCATCATTACAGTAAATGGAAATACTGAGCGATCCCTGCGCGCCGAAGAGAGTGCGGCTGCCTCGGCAGCCGCACACTAAAACGGCCTCACCAACTAAAGCATTCGATAGGTCGTCAAGACTACGGACACGGTTAGACGAGTCCGAAGCATCTATATGTAATTCATACAGGTTTGATGGCCACACCCCTATTACAAATACAAGGGGCACAACGCGCGCAGACAAGTGGCAATTTTTACTCATCTTGAATTATACATGGTTTCTTTAAACCTACCTTTTTGCACGACAACTTATCACCTAAGTTTCTCTCTTTTACAGATGACCATCGTGCTACACCCGTCCAGGATACGGCACAACGGAGACACAAGCGCAGACGTGCAGCAGGGACCCGTTCCAAGGATTCTTTTTAGATTAAGACCCTGCGTAAACCTTTCTTACTGTCTCTTGTTGATACACATCCCTCGGATTCTCAGTACTATTGAGAAGGATGCTAGCGTCTTGGCATGTGGCCACGTCAGAATAATGCATGTACCTGGATACCAGGGGCTTCTTACAAAGGGCACTGTTTAGGCCCGGTTTATACCATAAAGACCGAATACCTTAGGGAGTGTTCGGCGTCGCGAGTTGGGCCTTATATGCATCAGCTCCGAATCATGTCTTTGGTCAAATGTTGGGTTTGCCCGGCTCCTGTGTTTTGCTGCCTTACGTTTCGCTCTATCGGCTAAGGCGGCACCAGGAGAACTACTGCGGTTGTGCCCCGGGTCATCCGGATGAGCACCTCAATAGAGAAAGCCGAAAACTGACTGTCATGATATAGCATGAGACTGGTCAACCACTCGATGACCTATCGGAATGTTAGAATTCCTCCCCCTTAACGAAGGGCCGTTTCCCGGCCAAGCATGTCCGCACCCCGAATTCGGGAGAGTGCGAAGCCACCAGGGGCTATATAGTAGCCCCACCGTCAAACTCCTATGGCTAAGTGAAAGTGTTAAAGCATTATAGTCCGGTTGCCTCGTTCACTGCGTTATCACCTCCTTAATAGGACCAAGACGTTGGATTAAGTGTGAACATGCGTCTTCTGCGAACACCCCCGCATTATATGCGTGGGGGTTGAAGCCGACGACTGCAATCTTTCACGTTATATACATATATACATAAACAGCCGCACAGGAGGCATCATATTACTTTCAGGCAAAAGTATAAATACAGCCTTAATAAATTTGATAAACATTGTTTTTACAATGGGAATACATGTCACTCAAACATAATATTCTTCGAGCACTGGGCCTCTATCAAACGAGCACCCTCAAGAACTTCTTCAAAATAGTGCCCCCCAGCCACTCGGCCTATGGCCGAACCCTGCGCCGCAACAGTGGTAGCATCCATCTCCGCCCAGTATGCTTTGACATGGGCAAGGGCCATCCGCGAGCCTTCTATGCACGCCGACCTCTTCATCGCATTGATGCGCGGCACCGCACCAAGGAACTGCTGCACTAAGCTGAAATAGCTGTTCAGCTTCGGCTTTTCCGGCCAGAGATGATCTACGACGGACCTCATGGCGAGTCCGGACAATCTATTGAGTTCGGCCCATTCGTCAAGTTGATCAGTTAGTGGAAGAGGACGCTCTAGAACGTTAAACTACGACCAGAATAGCTTGTCCACTTCACGATCTGTTTGATCTCGGAAGTATTCGGCTGCATCGACAGCACTCGCCGTTAAATCCAGATATGCGTCTGCCGAACTCCACAGCCGATCCAGAGGGGCATACCGCGGATCTCCGAACTTCCTCTGCAGCAAAAAGGGCTTCCCAGCCACAATATCACCAGCTTCACGCAGCTCTTCCTTCTTTGCCCTCATGGCAGAGCGGGTGTCTTTGGCCGCCATCATGGCCTTTTTGAGGTCCGTCACCTTCGCTCGGTTTTCTTCTTCAAGGAACCGGCAACGGTCGGCAGTGTCTTTTAACTTTACAGCCATCTTGGCCATCTTTTCTTTGCTCTCGCAATGCACGGCCTTCTCGGCTCTTAACTCTTCGGCCACCTTTAAAGCGGCCGCATTACTAATCCTTGTTTGTTCGTTGGCTCGGGCAAGTTCCGCCCGAAGGGTCTCCACGGCGGCAGCTCCATCTGCAGTCACAATATATTAAAGATACTGGCATCACGCTGCTCTTACTATGTGACATTGACCGGAAAAACATTACTTACCCTGTGCCTCGTCAAGCTGCTTGTTAACAAGCTCGATGTCGGCATCTGCCGCATCCAGTTGCCGCTTTAGTTCGGCAAACTCATTAGTCCGGCCAGCCACCGGAGCTTCCATCACCTGCACATAAAGCGGTATGGTTATTACCTGGGACTACGATCCTCTGTTTGCCACCATTTTCGGCGACAACCAGAGTCTCAGGGGCTACTATCTACACAGGGCACACCTAAAAATGTGCGGTACCATCACAAATGTACATCATTTTACGTACCTCAAAGCCCGTCAGTAGACTCATAAAGGCGTCATGCAACCCGCTTTCGGCAGATGAAATCCTTTCCATCACCGTACCCATTAATGTACGGTGTTCTTCCGGGATGGTCGCCTGCCTTAGCAGATCCCTCAGTGCGTCCGAGCACATACCAGACGGCGCCGGACTCTTTTGTTTGCTCTCTTCAAGAGCCGGATGCTGGGGACTTCGGGTGACTATAGGATTATCTTCTGGCCTCACTGGATCCGGAGAGGCCCTCCGTGCCGACACTTCAAGGTCACTCGCTTCTTGAGGCGTGGAGTCCGGGGGAGGCGTTTCGCTCTCCATCATCTCCGGAAGAAGGTCTCCTGTAGACGAGCTCCGTTGAGAAGGGCTAAGATCCGAACTGCGAGATAAATGTTTTGGTTATTTTCCTCGGAAGTAAGGTAGAATATTTTTACTATTAAGTATTTTTTGATCACTTACGGCTCATTAGAGGGCTGATCCCCGCGCGGACTTTGTGCGGCAAAAGCACCCTCCGAGGCAGGACCCTCTGGTGGAGAGTTCTTCTCCTGTTTGGAAGCCTTGGTTTCCGGATCTTCAGAGGCAGTCCTCTTCCTTCCCCGAAGCGAGAGAAGGTCAGATTCTTCCCTCATTCCATCGGTTGGAATTGGTAGCGATGGGGGCCCACTTTCGACCTCTTTATTCCCCCCTTTATCTTCCTTTGAGGGCTCCGGGCAAGGTGCTAGCTCGAGCATCTTTTCCAGTACCGGATTCTCCAAACCCTCAGGAAGGGGGGCCGAACACCGAATCATCTTCGCCTTTGTTAGCAAGTCCTGGTCAAAGAGCGATTTCTTAGAATGACGTCATGGTAAATGAAAGACGGTGTGTTCGGCTAGAGGATTACTTACTTGGTCGGCGGTACGGTTGCTGTTCAAGCCCATGTCCTCGGTAGTATCCGGACACTCTATTTGGGGTCCGAAGAATGATTTGTACATCTCCTCGTGCGTCAGGCCCAGGAAATTCTGAATAGTGCGCGGCCCTTCTGGGTTGAAATCCCACATACGGAGGGGCCGGCGTTTGCAAGGCTGGACTCGACGAACCAGCATGACTTGCACCACCGTAACCAGACTGAAATCTTCGTCGAAGAGATCTTGAATGCGGCTTTGCAGTATAGGCACGTCCTTGGCTGGACCCCAGCTCAGCCCTCTGCTAATCCATGACATCAGTTGTGGTGGAGGGCCCGAGCGGAAAGCAGGGGCGGCCACCCACTTGGGACTTCTGGGAGCTGTGATGTAGAACCACTCCCGCTGCCATAATACGGACACCTCTGGAAAGGAACCCTTTGGCCATGGAGCTCCAGCGATTTTACTTATTAATGCGCCTCCGCACGCTACGTGCTGCCCCTCGACCATCTTCGGCTTCACGTCAAAGGTCTTGAGCCACAGGCCGAAGTGAGGGGTAATGCGGAGGAAGGCCTCACATACAACAATAAATGCCGAGATGTGGAGAAAGGAGTCCGGGGCTAGATCGTGGAAATCTAGCCCGTAATAGAACATCAAACCCCTAACAAAGGGATCCAGGTTGAGGCCTAGGCCTCGGAGGAAGTGGGAGATGAACACAACATTCTCGTTGGGTTCGGGAGTAGGGACGACCTGCCCTCGGGCAGGCAGCCGATGCGAAACCTTGGCGGTCAGGTATCTGGCCTCCCTCAACTTCTTGATATCCTCTTCCGTAACGGAGGAGGGCATCCACCGGCCTTGAAGGCTAGATCCGGACATGATTGAAGGTCTGAAGCACCTAACCTGGGCTTTGGGTGTTAGAACTCGAGGCGGGGGAAGGATTCGATTGAGCACGGGAGGGAAAAAAGAAAAAGCCTTGTCCCTTTATAGAGGGTGAATATCAAACGTCCTCCTAGTGGCCATTTGGGACTTGCCTAAAATCTAGGAGTCCTAGGCACGGCTGGGTTACCCACGACCGTATTGATGAGAATCCCGTAATTAGGGGAACACGATCTTTGCTTTGACAAGGCGTGTCAAGAAACCGCCTCGCATTATGTGTGGAGCTGGTTGAAGAAAAACGGTTCGAATAATCACCGAGCCATGGCCTGACGTCATGTTGCCAAAGCGTGCCAGCAGATTAAGATTTGTGGAAATATTATTCTCTCTACGGTGGTATGTGGAATTTATTTTGTAGGGTCAGACACTATCCTGGTATTCAAACTCTTTTGTGATATGTTCGGAGGAGGAACCCGCCTTGCAATGTCGAAGACAACACTGCGTGCCGGACTCATCGTCATTGAAGCCTGGTTCAGGGGCTACTGAGGGAGTCCGGGATTAGGGGTCTCCGGACAGCCGGATTATATCCTTTGGCCGGACTGTTGGACTATGAAGATACAAGATTGAAGACTTCGTCTCGTGTCCGGATGGGAATGTACTTGGCGTGGAAGGCAAGCTAGGCAGTACGGATATGGATATCCCCTACTTTGTAACCGACCTTGTGTAACCCTAGCCCCTCCAGTGTCTATATAAACCGGAGGGTTTTAGTCCGTAGGACACAATAAAATACAATCATACCATAGGCTAGCTTCTAGGGTTTAGCCTCTCTGATCTCGTGGTAGATCTACTCTTGTACTACCCATATCATCAATATTAATCAAGCAGGACGTAGGGTTTTACCTCCATCAAGAGGGCCCGAACCTGGGTAAAACATCGTGTCCCCTGCCTCCTGTTACCATCCGCCCTAGACGCATAGTTTGGGATCCCCTACCCAAGATCCGCCGGTTTGGACACCGACAGCGTGCAAAAGCCGAATGAAACTTTGAGGGATTACATCCAGAGGTGGACCACTTTACACCACACTGTAGAGAATGTGTCTCATCATCAAGCAGTTTGCGCCTTCAAGGAGGGCGTTCGGTACCGGGATCTCAACCTGAAATTCGGTCGGATAGGAGACATGTCTTTGACTCGGATGATGGAGATAGCCACTCGGTACGCCAATGGCGAAGAAGAAGAAGACCGACTCCGCAGTGGCAAGAGTAAACCAGTTGGCCAGGACACCGGAGGAGGTAATTCCAATCAGAAGCAGAAGCGCAAAGCAGAGCTTGTGGTACCTGGAGAGGTTGCAGTCGCAACCCAAGGAAAAACGAAAGGAAAACCTAAAGGGCCCTGGACCCCTAAGAAGGTGAAAGATGCAGCCGGGAATGAAGTGTTGGATTTACCATGTCACATTCACATCAAGAAGGATGAAGAGGGAAATCTCATCTATCCTAAGCATACCACTCGACAGTGCCGAGTCCTTATACAGCAGTTCAGAGAAAAGCAACCCAGTGAGAAGGAAAAAGAATCTGATAAAGATGAGGACAAGGAAGAGGATGATGATGGTTTTCCCAATATCAATTCCACTTTGGTGATTTTTGCTGATGTTGAAAGCAAAAGTGGACTGAAAGTCATCAACAGGGAAGTGAACATGGTTTCTCCGGCAACACCAACGTATCTGAAATGGTCAAAGACTCCTATCATGTTCGACCAGTCAGACCACCCGCCGCATGTTGCCACCCCTGAGAGGCAAGCGTTGGTGGTTGACCCGGTCATTGGAGGCAGCCGACTGACCAAAGTTTTGATGGATGGTGGCAGTGGATTGAACATCTTGTATGCTGAGACCCTCCGAGGGATGGGCATTCCGATGTCCAAGCTCAGTGAGAGTAACATGCGGTTTCATGGAGTAATACCAGGGAAAAAAGCCTATTCACTCGGCCAGATCACCCTTGACGTGGCTTTCAGCGATTCAAAGAATTATCGGAAGGAAAAATTGACATTTGAAGTCATGGATTTTTCACAGTGCCTTGCGTATGCCTGTTTCATCGCTCGACCTTGCTATGTGTATCTCAAGCTCAAGATGCCTGGTCCTAGGGGCGTGATTACAGTCACTGGTAATCGGCAACGAGCAGAAGAGTGCTTTCAGAAGGGCTCAAAGATTGCCGATGAACAGATGGCAGCTATAGAAATGGAGGAATACAAGAAGGCAGCAGATCCGAGTGATTTGTTGAGTGCTAAGAAGCCTACTTCAGAGTCTGCATTTAAGTCGTCTGGTGAAACAAAGACAGTTCATATTCACCCGAATGACCCCAATGCTGCTCCGACTCACATATCGACAACACTCGACAGCAAATAGGAAGAAACGCTCATCCAGTTCCTTTGTGAGAACTAGGACATCTTTGCATGGAAACCTTCTGACATGCCAGGTGTACCCAGAGAACTGGCTGAGCACCATTTACGAGTCGACCCAAAAGCAAGACCTATCAAAGAACATCTCCGACGGTCCGCCGTGGAGAAAAGAAAGGCAATTGGCAAGGAAGTGGCTTGGCTTCTGGCAGCTGAGTTCATCCGAGAAATTTACCACTCCGAGTGGCTCGCCAATGTAGTTATGGTTCCCAAGAAGGATGATTCACTCCGTATGTGTATCGATTTCAAGCATATCAATCGGGCCTGCCCGAAAGATCACTTCCCTCTTCCTCGCATCAATCAAATAGTTGACTCGACCGCGGGATGTGAACGACTGTCCTTTCTGGACGCATATTCTGGGTACCATCAGATTCGACTGTATGGACCCGATGAAATAAAAACAGCTTTCATCACCTCGTTCAGGTGCTTTTGCTATGTTTCCATGCCCTTTGGTCCTAAGAATGCTGGCGCCACATTCATGCATATGATTCAGAAGTGCCCGCTCACTCAAATCAGTCGGAATGTGGAAGCTTACATGGATGACATCGTGGTTAAGTCGCGAAAAGGTTCCGACCTGCTGACTGACCTTGCTGAAACATTTGCCAACCTGAGAAGGTATGATATCAAGCTTAACCCATCAAAGTGTACATTTGGAGTTCCAGGCGGAAAGTTGCTCGGTTTCCTCGTTTCCGAACGTGGGATCGATGCTAACCCAGAGAAGGTTGGTGCAATACTCCGAATGAAAAGCCCTGTGTGCATACACGACATGCAGAAGCTTACTGGTTGTTTGGCCGCCTTGAGATGATTCATCTCTCGTCTCGGTGAAAAGGCAATGCCTCTTTACTGACTGATGAAGAAATCTGACAAGTTCGAGTGGACTCCTGAAGCTAACGCAACGTTTGTAGAGCTCAACACCCTGCTTTCCACCCAGCCGGTGCTCGCTGCTCCAATCAGCAAAAAGCCTTTACTGCTTTATATTGCAGCCACTGGACAAGTTGCCAGTACAGTACTCACAGTCGAGTGGGAAGAAGAAGGTAAAGCCTACAAAGTTCAACACCCAATGTACTATATTTCCGAAGTCTTAACTCCGTCCTAGCAGAGATATCCGCATTATCAGAAGCTTGTATATGGAATTTACTTGACTTTGAAGAAGGTGGCACATTATTTCTCAGATCACTCCATCACAGTCGTCAGCGATGCTCCATTATCAGAAATTCTGAACGACAGAGACGTGACTGGTCGAGTGGCAAAATGGGCGATTGAAATCCTTCCATTTGATATGAAGTTTGAGGCAAAGAAAGCAATCAAGTCCCAAGCCATAGCAGATTTTCTTGTCGAGTGGATCGAACAACAACAACCGACTCAACTCCATTCGGAACATTGGACTATGTTTTTTGATGGATCCAAGATGTTGAATGGTTCTGGTGCTGGAGTAGTTTTGGTATCCCCGCAAGGCGATAAACTCAGTTATGTCCTTCAGATTCACTTTGATTCCTCCAACAATGAAGCTGAATATGAAGCATTGCTATACGGGTTGCGAATGGCCATTTCACTCGTGTCCGTCAATCAAGTGATGAAAGAGTGTGATGTTAGAAGCCCAGCCATGACTGGCTATTGCAATGCAGTAAGGAAGTTAGAAAAGAAGTTTGAAGGTCTAGAGCTCCACCATATTCCCCGACTAAAGAACCAGGCAGCGGATGACCTGGCTAAGATAGGTTCCAAGCGAGAGCCTATTCCCAGCAATGTGTTCTTGGAGCATCTTCACATGCCATCAGTCCAGGAGGATCCCTTCACAGAAGAGCTCCTGCAACCTAAGAGTTCCACCGATCCGACTGAAGTTGAAATCCCAGCTGTGGTCGACCTAGTCATGGAAGTTTTGGCCGTCATTCCTGATTGGACTGTACAGTACATCGCATATATTCTCAGGAAAGAACTGCCAGAAGACGAAGATGAAGCGCGACAGATCGTTCGTCGATCCAAAGCCTTCACCGTGATAAGCGGTCGACTGTACAAAGAAAGTGTGACTGGAGTTGCTCAGCGATGCATTACCCCAGAAGAAGGTCGAATGATTCTCAATGATATCCACTCAGGGACCTGTGGTCACCATGCGTCCTCACGGATAATAGTGGCCAAAGCATACCGAGCAGGTTTTTACTGGCCGCGAGCAAATGAAATGGCAGAGGAAATAGTCGACAAATGTGAGGGTTTCCAATTCTACTCCTACATGTCTCACAAGCCCGCTTCAGTCTTGAAGACCATTCCACTTGTCTGGCCATTTGCCGTTTGGGGGTTGGATATGGTTGGACCCTTGAGGACTGGCAGAAGTGGTTTCACTCACCTACTTGTTGCAGTCGACAAGTTCACTAAATGGATTGAAGCCAAGCCCATCAAAAGCCTCGATTCAAGCACTGCTGTCAACTTCGTCAGGGGGTTAACATTCAGGTTTGGAGTCCTGCACAACATCATCACAGACAATGGTTCAAACTTTGATTCAGATGAGTTCAGAGCTTTCTGTGCTTTCCAAGGCACTCGGGTCGATTATGCTTCAGTCGCTCACCCGTAGTCGAACGGACAAGCAGAAAGAGCAAATGGTTTGATCCTCCAAGGGTTGAAGCCTAGGTTAATGTGAGAGCTCAAGCATGCGGGCGGCCCCTGGGTAGATGAGTTACCATCTGGACTGTGGGGCCTGAGGACAATGCCAAATTGGTTGACTGGCCATACTCCCTTCTTCCTGGTTTATGGAGCCGAGGCCGCGCTACCGACTGATTTGCTTCATAATGCTCCATGAGTGGAACTCTTCTCAGAAGCCAAAGCAGAACAAGCCCGTCAAGATGCTGTTGACCTTCTAGAAGAGGAAAGAGAGATGGCGCTGATCCGGTCGACCATCTATCAACAAGATCTGTGGCGTTTTCATGCCAGAAACGTCAGGGGTCGAGCATTTCAGGAAGGAGACCTGGTTCTCCGAGTGGACTAGCAACATCCACACAAGCTCGCTCCTGCCTAGGAAGGCCCCTTCATCATCACCAAAGTGCTCCACAACGGTGCATATCACCTATACGATGTGGAACACAAGAAAGATGAGCCACGCGCCTGGAATGCGGAGCTTCTCCGCCACTTTAACACTCAAGCATTCAGACTGTTGAGATGTAATAAGAAGTACCTTTCAGTTTGTTTATCAAAGACATGGTTTTGCAGTCTCCTAAATGATTGTTATTACTTATACATGTGTCCAAAATCCCCTAGTGGGTGGCTTAGCCGCGAATCTGATTCGCCTAAGTTTCAAAAAAACAAAATCCTACCGAGTGGCGAGCAACCCTCCCACTCGGGGGCTTAGCTGCAGTCAAGTACTCGCCTAAGTTTAAAAAATCCTACCGGGTGGTGAGCAACCCTCCCACTCGGGGGCTTAGCTGCAGTCCAGTACTCGCCTAAGTTTAAAAAACCCTTTCGAGTGGTGAGCAACCCTCTCACTCGGGGGCTTAGCTGCAGTCCAGTACTCGCCTAAGTTTAAAAAATCCTACCGAGTGGTGAGCAACCCTCCCACTCGGAGGATTAGCTACAGTCCAGTACTCGCCTAAGTTTAAAAAATCCTACCGAGTGGTGAGCAACCCTCCGACTCGGGGGCTTAGCTGCAGTCCAGTACTTGCCTAAGTTTAGAAAATCCTACCGAGTGGTGAGCAACCCTCCCACTGGGGGGCTTAGCTGCAGTCCAGTACTCGCCTAAGTTTAAAAATATCCTACCGAGTGGTAAGCAACCCTCCCACTCGGGGGATTAGCTGCAGTCCAGTACTCGCCTAAGTTTAAAAAATCCTACCGAGTGGTGAGCAACCCTCCCACTCGGGGGGCTTAGCTGTAGTCCAGTACTCGCCTAAGTTTAAAAAAATCCTACCGAGTGGTGAGCAACCCTCCCACTCGAGGGCTTAGCTGCAGTCCAGTACTCGCCTAAGTTTAAAAAATCCTACCGAGTGGTGAGCAACCCTCCCACTCGGGGGCTTAGCTGCAGTCCAATACTCACCTAAGTTTAAAAAAATCCTACCGACTGGTGAGGAACCCTCCCACTCGAGGGCTTAGCTGCAGTCTCGTACTTGCCTAAGTTTTAATACAATGACCGCTCCATCCTTATCCGCAAGGACGATGAGGTGCAGGTCGACCACAACCTTATCCTCGGAGCTTTGACACAAATACAACGTCCGCTCCATCCTTATCCGCAAGGACGATGAGGTGCAGGTCGACCACAACCTTATCCTCGGAGCTTCGACACAAATACAACGTCCGCTCCATCCTTATCCGCAAGGACGATGAGGTGCAGGTCGACCACGACCTGTCCTCGGAGCTTCGACACAAATACAATGTTCGCTCCATCCTTACCTGCAAAAAGGCGACGAGCAGGTCATGGACGGCATCAAATGCCCTTGTCTGTGATCCACTCGACTGAGCTACACCACAAAGTCAGTAGCAACACAGATTGAAGAGTCAAAGCCAAGGGATTCAAACGCAACCAAGTTCAGATAAAACCTAAAGAGGTTCCAGACCACAGTTCAAAGGATTCAAGCATCAGGCCCGAAAGAGTTTTAAACGGCTACAAGACCACTCGGCATACTGAGGCAAATTTAATCGGATTATAAAAGTTTGTTCACTCCGCGGGTGAAGGACTGGCAGGGTCGACGAACTCGTCCAGGTCGATCCCGTCTGCAATTCGAGTGGCGGCGGCAATGAAGGTCTCCATGAAGGACCAGAAGTCGTGTCTCCTGGTATTTGCAACCTTGATTGCTGCTAGCTTTTCCTCTTTGGCCTCCTTGCAGTGGACTCGAACTAGCGATAGAGCTAGGTCATCACCGCAGCGAGAAGATGACTTCTTCCACTCCTGCACTCGGCCAGGGACCTCATTGAGTCGAGTCATCAAGGACTCGAGGTCATTCTGGAGCGTCTCTCATGGCCAAAGTGCTGAGTCAATCCGCGACACTGCAACCTTCAGACGTGCAAGGTAGTTTGTAACACTGGCAATGCGGGATTCCAGTCAGAGCACGTTCATGGAAGCTTCGTCACCGACAAGGGAAAGGATGGGGTCTAGGCCTGTCTCGATCCACCTAGTTTCTTCCTCAAAGTTCTGACAGAATTCTACAAACACAAAGAGATACCGATGTGATAATGAGTCGATGATTTTATGATGAGTCAACGATGGCTAAACAACCAGACAAGGAAAAATACCTTCGAGCATAAGGAACAACTTCTTGGTGAGTGCCCCCAGATATGCCTCCAGGTCATTTCTCTTATGAGAAATGCCTTCAATCTTCTCGTTCAAAGCAACTTTGTCTTTCTTCAGACGGGTCACTTCTTTGTTGGCCTCGGTGAGGGATGCCTTTAGCTTGGCGTTGTCTTCCTCCAGCGCCCCGACTAAAGCCAGCTTCTTGTCGGCGAGTGCAGTCTTCTCCTGAGCCTCCTTCTGCGCAGCTGCAAGGTCAAGGTCCTTCTGTGCCAGGGCTTGCTTCATTTTCTCTGAAGAATGTGCACTCGGGTTAGAGAGAAGAACGAAGAGATAACTTGAGAGATGGTCAAGATAGACAGTCGATAGGTCGTTACCTTCCGTACCAGCTACTTCGTCTTTAGCCTTTTTCAAATTCTGATTGGCCAGCTCCAAGTCAAGGTTGAGCTGTCTCTGCTTTTCCTCGAAATCGGCGAACTTGGAGATAAGCTCACAAGATTTTTGCAGTCAGCAAAAAGATATATCAATGGACAGGATCAAATATCATTCGCTTCCGAGTGAAAAGAACTCTAAGACTATTGCAGAATCAAACATTCAATAGTAGTCTCGGGGACTACACCCAGTGGGTGCAGTTAGTGTGCCCCCACTGGTTTAGATTCCACTTGACATGGCCCGACCAGACTGAGTAGAAGAAGAATAAATAAGAGAGAGAGAAGCATTCTCAGACCCCAACGAACTGCCCGCAGTCGATCGTGGTCTCGGGGACTACACCCAGTGGGTGCACTCTGCGTGCACCCACTGGTTTAAGTTCCACTCGACATGGTCTGCCCAGACCTAGTGGAAGAACGGAAGGAGAAGATGTTTTTATCAAGGCCCCCGCCGAATCACACATTCGACGGCGGCCTCGGGGAATACACCCAGTGGGTGCACTTTGCATGCCCCCACTAGTCCGAAAACTACAATCGACACAACCTAGTCGACTCAACTGCGAAAAATGTTCGACATAAATTAAAACACCCAGTGGGTGTGCAAATGCGAAGAACAGACTGACAGACGGACGCACAAAGAAGATTTTTTCCGGGTAGCATATCCTAACGGAACAACCGACAACATAGTAGTTCAGTCGAAAACCAACTTACCTGGACATTGGCTCAGAGGGCTGCACTGGCATCATAAGCAGCTTGACTATTCTCGTGCACAGTCTTCACCCGCTCCATCATCAGGCCCGCTTGGCGTATAGCTTCTGTTGCGACGCTTGCCTGATCCTCCGGGACGTGATGGGTGGTGAAGAACGGAGTTGCCGGCTCAGTTGGAGCAGCCTGAAAATCTGAGGCATGACGCTGAACAGATGAAGCAGGGACAGGCACGGTCGATGATGAAGGGCGTTCAGTCGACACCGGAACTGCAAAAGTGATAGAGGTCTGGTTCACATCTTCAGATTGTTGAACCACTGGCTCCGTCACTGGCACCGACTGAGACGTTTGGCCAGCAGTTGCCTTCTTACTCGAAGCCTTGCCCCTCCTTCCCATGGTCCTCTGTAGCACGTCTTCATCATCATCCGAAAGCTCAATGACATTGGGCGGAGTTGCAAAGCAATCGCTTATGAGAGTTCACTCGACCGTCAAAAAAGCAGATTAAATAATGACAGAAGGGCAAAGAGTTTTACCTGCATGAGAAGTGACCGCGTCCTCCATCTCTTCATCTTCGTCATCTTGGTAAATAGAAATCCCAGAGGCAACACTGCAAAAGTCAGAATTCACTCGGTCAGAACAAGAGAGTGAGTCGACCAAAGTTTGAATCATGCGAAAACTAAAGAGCTGGGCTCAATAATTACCCAGAAGCGATGGGGACAGACACTTTGATCTTGGGTAGGGCCTTTCGAGGTTTTGATGTCACGACTTTGGGCTGCTTGGGAGCTTTTTCAGTCAACACAGGAGAAGACGTCCGAGTACGCTTTAAAGGATGTCCCGTCGGAGGAGTCGTTTTGCCCCGAATGCTTGCTGGATCCTGCCTCTGTTTGGAGCGCCTCTCTGTGCGAGGCGGAGAGTCGACCTCCTCGCCACTGCTCG
Source organism: Triticum urartu (assembly GCF_003073215.2). Taxonomy (NCBI): domain Eukaryota; kingdom Viridiplantae; phylum Streptophyta; class Magnoliopsida; order Poales; family Poaceae; genus Triticum; species Triticum urartu. The sequence goes on from NC_053024.1 coordinate 63,891,555, forward strand.
AGTCCTCACTCTCCTTGTACCCTCCTCCGTCCGAGTGCCAGTCACCGCTGTCACCCCCGCTCTCCTCTCCCTCCTGCTCTTGCTCTCCGTTGGGCATCGAGTACAGTTCAGTGAAGGTATGCAAAGGATAGAGTAGAGTGGATATTCGTCAAATTCATAAGCTAACACATATTAGAGCAAAATACACTCGGAAGGAAAGAATCAAACCTTGTGAGGCTCAGTGGTGTTGTCGAGTGGAGGAACCCTTCTGGACCCCCTGGGTTGTCCTTATTCCCAGTGATGCCTTGTAACCACAGCTCCACCGTTTCTTCACTGACTTCCTCCGGGTGGATCCGAGTGTTGTCCTCAACGCCCAAGTATAACCACATTGGGTGGTCACGAGCTTGGAGCGGCTAAATGCGTCGACTCGGAAAGGCTTCTAGCAAATCCATACCAGTCACGCCACCGCGAACAAGTTGGACCACTCGCTCGACCAGCATAGCAACCTCCTCTTTCTCCTCCGGAGTCACTCTCAATGAAGAAGGCTTCTCTACTCGCTTAGTGGAATATGGAGGAAGACCAGTCAACTGACCCGGGGTCGGTTCATCCTTACAGTAGAACCAGGTCGGTTGCCACCCCCTGACGGAGTCGGGAAGAATCATGGCAGGGAAAGTGCTCTTGTTCCTCATCTAGATCCCTAAACCCCCACACATCGGAATCACGTGTGTTCTCTCGTCACTCGGATTGGCCTTTTTTACCGACTGATAGCGGCAGGTGAAAATATGTTTGAAAAGTCCCCAGTGTGGTCGACAACCCAGAAAATTCTCGCACATGGACACATAGGCAGCGAGGTATGTGATAGTGTTGGGGGAGAAGTGATGAAGTTGAGCTCCGAAGAAATTCAAAAAACCCCGGAAGAAAGGATGGGGGGCAAAGAAAAACCACGATCGACGTTGGTCGCGAGTAGGACACACTCACCCTCTTGTGGTCGCGGCTCAGTCTCGTCCCCCGGAAGCCGCCAAGACTCATGGGCAATCAGCCCTCCGTCAACCAGATCTTCCATGTCCTCTTTCATGATGGTCGACCGGATCCAGTCACCCAGGATCCAGCCGTGCGACAGAGCGGATCTTGACGACGACCCACCCCGGCTCGTCTTCTTCCCCTTCGCCTTCGCCGTCGCCTTCTTCGCGTGCTCCAGAGCGGTGGTCTTGTCCTTCCCCATTGCGGTGGAACGGGCTCGGGCCGGGCGGTGGCGCCAAGAGCGGAGGCCGAAGCAGTGGGGAGCGGAGGAAGGAGGAGAAGAATGGGGCGCATAGTGCGAACGCGGCGGCCTCAGCGACTTATATGGCCCCGTTTCCCGAGTAGCTCACCGGTGGACTGATACGTCTCCAACGTATCTATAATTTATGAAGTATTCATGCTATTATATTATCCATCTAGGATGTTTTGTATGCATTTTATGCTATTTTATATGATTTTTGGGACTAACCTATTAACCTAGAGCCCAGTGCCAGTTTCTGTTTTTTTGTTGTTTTTGAGTATCGCAGAAAAGGAAAACCAAACGGAGTCCAATTGACCTGAAACTTGACGGATCTTATTTTTGGACCAGAAGAAGGCCAGGAAGTAAAAGAACTGGGCCAGAAGAGTCTCGGGCTGCCCACGAGGATGGGGGGCGCGCCCACCCCCTGGGCGCGCCCCCTGCCTCGTGGACGGCCCGGAGACCCCCCTGCCGTGTTCCCGACTCCAACACCTCATATATAAACCAAAACTTCCAGAAAGAAACCTAGATCGGGAGTTCCGCCGCCAGAAGCCTCCATAGCCACCGAAAACCAATCTAGGCCCTCTTCGGCACCCTGCCGGAGGGGCCCATCATCATCGGAGGGCATGGAAGAGGATCCCGGAGGGGCCGTTATCATCATGAAGGCCAAGGACCAGAGGGGGAACCTCTCCCCATCCGGGGGGGAGGCCATGGAGGAGGAAGCACAAGGGAGAGAACCTCTCCTCCTCTCTCTTGGTGGCACTGGAGTGCCATCGAGAGGGGAATCATCGCCGCGGTGATCGTCTTCATCAACATCTCCATCATCATCACCATCCTCATCTTTTTTACGCGGTCCACTCTCCCGCACTCCGTTGTAATCCCTACTTGAACATGTTGTTTTATGCCACATATTATGATCCAATGATGTGTTGCCATCCTATGATGTTTTGAGTAGATATCCTTTATCTTTGGGTTGATTGATGATCTAGATTGGTACGAGTTGTATGTTTTATTTTGGTGCTGTCCTATGGTGCCCTCCTTGTCGCGCAGGCGTGAGGGATTCCCGCTGTAGGGTGTTGCAATACGTTTATGATTCCCTTAGTGGGTTGCGTGAGTGACTAAAACACAAACCCGAGTAAGGGGGTTGTTGCGTATGGGATAAAGAGGACTTGATGCTTTAATGCTATGGTTGGGTTTTACCTTAATGATCTTTAGTAGTTGTGGATGCTTGCTAGAGTTCCGATCATAAGTGCATATGATCCAAGAAGAGAAAGTATGTTAGCTTATGCCTCTCCCTCATATGAAATTGCAATGACGACTATCGGTCTTTTTAACAATTGCCTAGGACAATTCCGCACACCGATCCACCATTATTCCACACTCACTATTTATAATATTTGGTAATATATTCTAACTTTATGATAACAACACCTACTTTCATATTTTAGCTCTCCGATATCATGCAAAGTTATCCACTTCATACCCACAACATAGTTTTATTTCTCATTGCTAGTTGGAAGCAAACGTTCGGTGTACGTAGAGTCATATCATTGGCAGATAGGGCTTGAGAGAATATTGATCTTATCTTTAGCTCCTTGTGGGTTAGACACTCCATATTTATGACTTCCACCTTTGGAAATTGCTACGATGATTCCCTGCACTTGGGGATTATCAAGCTCTTTTCTAGCGCCGTTGCCAGGGAGCAATAGCGTGGGGTTGATATTCTTGTGTGTGCTTGTTCGCTTTCCTTCACTAAGTAGATTTTGTTTTTACTTTTTTGCTTCTGTTTAGTTGTGGGTGAAACATACAAAAAATTTAAAATAATGAAAATACAAAAAAATTACTTGCCTCTCATACCTAATTTTTTTTCAAAAAGAGAAGTGATTGGAAAGTTATGCATTGAAGAAGTGAGGGTCGACCTTGAGCACTCGTGTTCATGCTCACGGAAACAATGTAGAATTTTTCATGGAAGTTTCTCTGTAAATAATTATCCCCTTATATATATCCATTGTATTATAAAAATAATGTGCCAAGCCTTGGTTTTAGGATGATTAGATTGCTTGTTTACTATGTGCAGAACAAAAACAGAAACTTTGACTGTAGCGCGTGATTTTACATTTTTTACTGGGAAGTCAAATGGGTCTGAAACTTTTTGCACATAACTTCTGTACAAAATTTACAAATTTTAAAATTTATTTCATAATTTTTGGAGTTACAGAAGTCTACTAAACCTCCAGATTACTACAGACTGTCATGTTTTAGACAGATTCTGTTTTCTATGTGTTGTTTGCTTATTTTGATGAATCTATGAGTAGTATCGGAGGGTATGAACCATGGATGAGTTGGAATACAATATATATTACACCAATATGAATTTAGAATGAGTTCACAACAGTACCTAAAGGTAGTGATTTAATTTATTATACTAACGGATCTCACAAAAATTTTGTTAAAGTTTTGTGTGGATGAAGTGTTCGAAGAACAAGGAGTTACCGATGTGAGAAGAATAAAGAGAGGTGTCGGTGTCAAAACCGGTGGATCTCGGGTAGGGGGTCCCGAACTGTGCGTCTAAGGAGGATGGTAACAGGAGGCAGGGGACACGATGTTTTACCCAGGTTCGAGCCCTCTTGATGGAGGTAAAACCCTACGTCCTGCTTGATTTATTCTTGATAATATGAGTAGTACAAGAGTTGATCTACCATGAGATCGGAGAGGCTAAAACCTAGAAGCTAGCCTATGGTATGATTGTCTGTTGTCCTACGGACTAAAGCCCTCCGGTTTATATAGACACCGGAGGAGGCTAGGGTTACACAAGGTCGGTTACAAAGGAGGAGATATGCATATCCGTATTGCCTAGCTTGCCTTCCACGCCAAGTAGAGTCCCATCCGGACACGGGACGAAGTCTTCAATCTCGTATCTTCATAGTCCAACAGTCCGGCCAAAGGATATAGTCCGGCAGTCCGGAGACCCCCAAATCCAGGACTCCCACAGTAGCCCCTGAACCAGGCTTCAATGACGATGAGTCCGACACGCAGTATTGTCTTCGGCATTGCAAGGCGGGTTCTTCCTTCGAATACACCACGGAAGAGTTTGAATACAAGGATAGTGTCCGACCATGCATAATAAGTTCCACATACCACCGTAGAGAGAATAATATTTCCACAAATCTAATCTGCTGACACGTTTTGGCAGCATGACATCACGCCACAGCCCGGTAATTATTTGAACCGTTTTTCTTTAACCAGCCCCGCACATAACGCGAGGCGGTTTCTTGACACGTCTTGTCAAAGTAGAGATCGTGTTCCCCTTATCACGGGATTCTCATCAATACAAACATGGGTAACCCAACCGTGCCTGTTGGTATGACTCCTAGATCTTAGGTAAGTCTCGAACGGCCACGAGGAGGACGCCTGATATTCATCCCCTTCATAAAGGGACAAGGCTTTTTCTTTTTTCCCTCTCGTGCTCAATCGAATCCTTCCCCCGCCTCGAGTTCTAACACCCAAAGCCCAGGTTAGGTGCTTCGGACCTTCAATCATGTCCGGATCTAGCCTTCAAGGCCGGTGGATGCCTTCCTCCGTCACGGAGGAGGACATCAAGAAGTTGAGGGAGGCCAGATATCTGACCGCCAAAATTTCGCATAGGCTGCCCGCCCGAGGGCAGGTCGTCCCTACTCCCAAACCCAACGAGAGCGTTGTGTTCGTCTTCCACTTCCTCCGAGGACTAGGCCTCGCTCTGGATCCCTTCGTTAGGGGTCTTATGTTCTATTACGGGCTGGATTTTCACGATCTGGCCCCGGATTCCCTTCTTCACATCTCGTCATTTATTGTCGTTTGTGAGGCCTTCCTCTGCATTACCCCTCACTTCGGCCTGTGGCTCAAGACCTTTGATGTGAAGCCGAAGATGGTCGAGGGGCGGTACGCAGCGTGCGGAGGTGCTCTAATAAGCAAAATTGCTGACGCTCCATGGCCAAATGGTTCCTTTTCAGAGGTGTCCGGATTGTGGCAATGGGAGTGGTTTTACATCACAGCTCCCCGAAGTGCCAAGTGGGTAGCTGCCCCCACCTTTCGCTCGGGCCCTCCACCACAACTGATGTCATGGATCAGCAGGGGGCTGAGCTGGGGTCCAGCCAAGGACGTGCCAATACTGTAGAACCGTATCCGAGATCTCTTCGAGGGAGATTTCAGTCTGGTTATGGTAACGCAAGTTATGCTGGTTCGTCGAGTCCAGCCTTGCAAACGCCGGCCCCTCCGCATGTGGGAATTCAACCCGGAAGGACCGCGCACTATTCAGAATTTCCTCGGCATGACGCACGAGGAGATGTACAAATTGTTCTTCGGACCCCAAATAGAGTGTCTGGACACTTCCGAGGACGTGGGCCTGAGATGCAACCGCCCCGCTGCCCAGGTAAGTAATCCCATGGCCGAACACACTGTCCTTTTATTTATAATGACATAATTCTGAAGAATCACGCTTTGACCAGGACTGGATAACAAAGGCGAAGATGATCCGGTGTTCGGCCCCCTTCCTGAAGACTTGGACAATCCGGTGCTGGAAAAGATGCTCGAGCCAGCACCTTGTCTAGTGCCCTCAAAGGAAGATGAAGGGGGAATAAAGAGGGCGAAAGCGGGCCTCCATCGCTACCTATTCCAATCGAGGGAATGAGCGCCTCCACGAGGAAGGATAACCGAGGGGAAGAATCTGACATTCTCTCTCCCCGGGGAAGGAAGAGGACTACCTGTGAAGATCCGGAAACTAAGGTTTCCAAATGGGAGAAGAAATCTCCGCGAGAGGGTCCTGCCTCGGAGGGTATTCTTGCCGCACAATGTCCGCGCAGGGATCAGCCCTCTACCGAGCTGTAAGTAATCAAAAATTACTTAATAGTGAAGATATTCTACCTTACTTCCGAAGACAATAACCGATGCTTGTAAATTGTAGTCCGGATCGCAGCCCTTCTCGACAGAGTTCATCTTCGGAGGATCTTCTTCCGGAGATGATGGAGAGCGAAACGCCTCCCCCGGACTCCCCAGCTCAAGAAGCGGGCGACCTTGAAGTGTCGTCGCGAAGGGTATCTCCGGATCCAATATCGCTAGAGGATAACCCTTTGGCTGCCCGGCATCCCCAGTATCCGGCTCCTGAGGAGAGTGACAGCAAGGGTCCGTACTGTGTGCGGTCGGACGCGCTGAAGGATCTTCTGGGAAAGCTGTCGTCTCGGAAGCGCATCGTATGCTAATGGGTACGGTAATTGAAAGGATTTCATCCACTGAAAGCGGTTTGCATGAAGCTTTTATGAGTCTGCTGAAAGGCTTCGAGGTACGTAAAATAATGTATGCCTTTAATAGTACCGCATACGTTAGGTATGCCCATGTAGATAGTAGCCCCTGAGACTCTGGTTGTCGTCGAGAACAGTTGCAAACAGAGGATCATAGTCCCAGGTAATAACCAGACCGCCTTTATGTGCAGGTGGCTGAGGCTCCGGTGGCTAGCCGGACTGATGGGTTTGCCTAACTAAAGCGGCAGCTAGATGCGGCAGATGCCGACATCGTGCTTGTCAACAAGCGGTTTGACGAGGCATAGGGTAGGTGATTTCTCTGGTGATTGTCACGTAATAAGAGCAGCATGATGCCAGTATCTTTAATATGTTGTGACTGCAGATGGAGCTGCCACCGTGGAGACCCTTCGGGCGAAGTTTGCCCGAGCCAAGGAGCAAGCAAGGAGTAGCAATGCGGCCGCTTTACAGGCGACCGAAGAGTTAAGGGCCGAATAGGCCACACATTGCGAGAGCAAAGAAAAAATTGCCAAGATGGCCGTGGAGTTAAAAGATGCTGTTGACCATTACCGGCTTCTTGAAGAGGAAAACTGGGCGAAGGCGACGGACCTGGAGAAGGCCCGGGTGGCTGCCAAGGAAGCCCGCTCCAAAATTAGAGCGACGAAGGAGGAGCTGAATCAAGCTGCAGATATCGTGTCTGGGAAGCCCTTCTTGTTGCGGACTAAGTTCAGAGATCCGAAGTATGCTCCTCTGGACCGGCTATGGAGTTCTGCGGATGCGTACATGGATTTGGCTGCAAGTGCTGCTGATGCAGCCGAGTACTTCAAGGATCAGAAAGGTCCCGAAGTGGAAAAGTTGTTCTGGTCACAGTTTCACGCTCTAGTCCGTCCGCTGCTGCTGAATGAGTGGTTGACCGGTTGGGCCGAGCTCCATAGGTTGTCCGGACTTCCCATGAGGTCCGTTGTGGATCACCTGTGGCCGGGAGGGCCAAGGCCGAGTAGCTACTTTAGCTTAGTGCAACAATTCCTTGAAGCCGTGCCATGCATCAATGCTGTAAAGAGATCAGCGTGCATAGAAGGTGAGTGGATGGCCCTTGCCTGTGTCAAAACATACTGGGCGGAGATGGAGGCCACCACTGTTGCGGCACAGGGTTTGGCCATAGGCCGAGTGGCTGCCGAGCACTACTTTGAAGAAGTCCTTGAAGGCGTTCGTTCGATAGATGCTCTGTGCTCGAAGAATATCATGTTTGAGTGACATGTATTCCCATTGTAAAAAACAATGTTTTATTGAATTTAACAAGGTTGTATTTATACTTTTGCCCGAAAGTGCTATGATGCCTCCTGTGCGGCTGTTTATGTATATATGTATAGAACCTGAAAGATGGCAGTCGTCGGCTTCAGCCCCCACGCATATAATACGGGGGTGTTCGCGGAAGACGCGTGTTCACACTTGATCCAACGTCTTGGTCCATTAAGGAGGTGATAGCGCAATGAACTAGGCGACCGAACTATAATGCTTTAACACTTTCACTTAGCCAGAGGAGTTTGACAGTGGGGCTACTATATAGCCCCTGGTGGCTCCGCGCTCATCCGGATTCGGGGTGCGTACATGCCTGGCCGGGAAATGGCCCTTCGTTAAGGCGGAGGAATCCCGAAGATTCCGCTAGGTCATCGAGTGGTTGACCAGTCTCATGCTATATCATGACAGTCAGTTTTCGGCTTTCTCTACTGAGGTGCTCGTCCGGATGAACCAGGGCACAATCACAGTAGTTCTCCTGGTGCCGCTTTAGCCGATAGAGCGGAACGTAAAGCAGCAAAACACAGGAGCCGGGCAAACCCAACATTTGACCAAAGACATGATTCGGAGCTAATGCATATAAGGACAAACTCGCGACGCCGAACACTCCCTAAGGTATTCGGTCTTTATGATGTAAACCGGGCCTAAACAGTGCCCTTTGTAATAAGCCCCTGGTGTCCAGGTACGTGCAATATTCTGACGTGGCCACATGCCAATACGTCAGCATCCTTCTCAATTGTACTGAGAATCCAAGGGATGTGTATCAATAAGAGACAGTAAAAAAGGTTTACGCAGGGTCTTAATCTAAAAAGAATCCTTGGAATGGGTCCCTGTTGCATGTTTGCGCCTGTGTCTCTGTTGTGCCGTATTCTGGACGGGTGTAGCACGATGGTCATCTGAAAAGAAAGGAACTTAATTGAAAATTTGTCGTGCAAAAGGTAGGTTATACTAAATAAACCATGTACAGTTTGAAATGAGTAAATTTGAGCCTAATTGTCACTTGTTTGCGCGCGTTGAGCCCCTTGTATTGTAATAGGGGTATAGCCATCAAATCTATATTAATTACATATAGCTGCGCGGGACTCGTCCAACCGCGTCCGTGGTCTTAACGACATGTCAGATGTTTTAGTTGGTGAGGCCGTTTAGTGTGCGGCTGCCAAGGCAGCCGTACGGTCTTCCGCGCACAAGGAGAGATCAATTTCCATTTACTGTAATGATGCCACGTGGACCGGGCATCTTAAGCATGAGAGAAGCGTAATGCGGTATTGCGTTAAAGCGAGCGAAAGCTTCATGTCCGAGTAGTGCTTGATAGCCACTTTGGAACGGAGCAATGTGGAACGTTAAATTTTCGCTGCGGAAGTTATCGGGAAAGCCGAATATAACCTCTAGTAGCAGGGAGCCCGTGCAATGGGCCTCTGGGCCTGGTGTTACTCCTTCTAAGGTAGTATTGCTGTGGCTAATTTTTGTTGGGTCTATCCCCATTTTTCGGACTGTGTCCTGGTATATCAGGTTTAAACTGCTGCCGCCGTCCATCAGGACTCGTGTGAAGTGGTATCCGTCAGTTATTGGGTCTAATACCAAGGTAGCCCATCCTGCACGCCGGATACTTGCCGAGTAATCTCGATGGTCGATGGTGATCGGTTGGGACGACCAGTGGCAGAACTCCGCGGTGATAGGCCCTGGGGCATGTGTCTCTAGGAGTGCCGCTTTGTTTCTCCCCTTTGTCACGTGTAATACGTTTACTATTTTGACTTCTGGTGGGAACTTCTTCTGTTCCCCAGTGCTTTGCTTGCGAGGCTCGTCCTCGTCTTCGCTTGGTGTATCCTGCCCCTTATGTTCGGCGTTGAGCTTGTCGGACTGCTTGAAGACCCAACATTCTCTATGGATATGATTTGCAGGTTTATCGGGGGTGCTATGGATCTGACATATTTGGTCCAGAATCTTGTTTAGGCTGGACAGTTCATCGCTGTTGCCTTTGGAGGGCAGCTTTTGCTGACCTGGCCGAGAGCTTCTGAATCCGGCATTTACCGCCATGCTCTTCGGGCTGTCTTCTTTATTCCGGCGCTTGTTTTTGCTGTGTCGTGATTTCCCGTTTCCGTCCCTGACTTCGGATGTACTTGGGTCGCTGGTGCTGCATCGGGCTAACCAGTTGTCCTCGCCCGCGCAAAAGCGGGTCATGAGGCTTGTTAATGCTGCCATTGTCCTCGGCTTTTCTTGGCCGAGGTGTCTGGCAAGCCATTCGTCTCGAACGCTGTGCTTGAAAGCTGCTAAGGCTTCGGCGTCCGGACAGTCGACTATTTGGTTCTTTTTAGTGAGGAACCTGTTCCAAAGCTTTCGGGCTGACTCTCCGGGCTGTTGAGTTATATGACTTAAATCGTCTGCATCCGGTGGTCGGACATAGGTCCCTTGAAAATTTGCCCGAAAGGCGTCTTCGAGCTCTTCCCAGCTTCCAATGGAGTTTTCGGGGAGGCTTTTAAGCTAGTGCCGAGCTGGCCCTTTGAGCTTGAGGGGTAAGTACTTGATGGCGTGGAGATCGTCTCCTCGAGCCATATGGATATGGAGGATGTAGTCCTCGATCCAGACCCCTGGGTCTGTCGTTCCGTCGTGCGCCTCTATGTTTACGGGTTTGAATCCCTTTGGAAATTCATGGTCCAGCACCTCATCGATGAAACATAGGGGGTGTGCGGCACCCCTGTATTTGGGTGTACCGTGGTGTTGGGATGTTTGTTCTGTTGCATTGCATGCTGGAGCGCGCTTGCGTGGCCCGTAGATGGATCTGGTTGCGCCGTCCTTTTGATGCGAGCCCTCACGTGGATCGCGTACTGGCTTATGTGCGGCGTCGTTTGCCGCTCTATGTTGGCCACGAGGTTGTCTATCCAACCGGATGGCTGTTTTGTTTTTTGGTTGCAGGGGATCTAAGGCCTCCTCATCGAATTCAGGTAGCAACTTTCGCTTCGGGTAGCTCTTGGTGTGGCGATTACCGCCGTACTTCGCTGCACTGTTGAGTACTTAACTCCATCTGATTCTGAGTGTGTCTTGTGCAGCCCTGAGCCTTTGCTTCTGCTTTTTCAGACTCCTCGCGATGGCAACAAGCCTTTGATGGGCATTCTGTTGCTCCGGGTGCCTGTCCGGTGTGATGTCGTCCGGACTGTTATCTTCGACGGAGTCGGGTTGTTCGGTTTGATTCTCCGTGTTGCTGTGGTCCGGCGATGGTTCACCCTGCTCTATCGCTGGGTCTATATGATCGATGTTTCTGCCGAGGTGGGATTTGGAGCGGCGCTTACGCCGCCGCTTTGACTGCTTCTCGAGGAAACAACCCTTCGCTGCGTCCTTCCGTTCCTCGTCATCGTTTTCTTTGGGTGTGTCCACCATGTATACATCATATGATGAAGTGGGCATCCAGTGCCCTGTGGGCAGTGGTTCCTGTTTGTCTCCTGTGTCTTCGTCCATACCGTCGATGTCTTCGGAGTCGAAGTCGAGCATGTCGGTCAAATCGTCGACAGTGGCTACTAAGTGGGTGGTGGGTGGGCGGCGAATTTCTTCGTCATCCGCATCCCAATCCTGCCGGACATAGTTCGGCCAGGACTCTCCTGACAACGAGAGAGACTTTAATGAATTCAATACGTCGCCGAAGGGCGAGTGCTGAAAGATATCCGCGGAGGTGAACTCCATGATCGGCGCCCAGTCGGATTCGATAGGCACGGGCGCAGGCGGTTCGGAGTCCGTGGCCGGGGAAGAATCCGGTAGTTCGGCGTCACGGCTCTAGTGAAGGGTAAGGTCGATACTCGGCTCGATTGCCGCTGAGAATACGGCCTCCGTGGCAGAGTCTATCCACCCGTCCCTGGATGGTGCAATTGGCTCCGAATTGAGGGTCGGAGCGGTTGCCGATGCGGTCTCCTGAACACTGTTCGATGGTAGAGCTAAATCATGCTCCTCATGACCGTGCGGCGCACTCGGCAGGGGCTCGAATCCGTCGAAGATCAAGTCTCCGCAGATGTCGGCCGTGTAGTTTAAGTTTCCAAATCTGACTTGATAGCCAGGGGCATAGGTCTCGATCTGCTCCAGATGGCCAAGCGAGTTGGCCCGCAGTGCGGAGCCGAAAATATACAGAGATCTGTCCAGGGAGAAAAGTCTCACCCTGGACTGCATCGCTATCGATGATTGAAGGAGCCATCAAGCCTAATGATGACGACACAGAGGAACTCTCAATGAAAGCACCAATGTCGGTGTCAAAACTGGCGGATCTTGGGTAGGGGGTCCCGAACTGTGCGTCTAAGGCGTATGGTAACAGGCGGCAGAGGACATGATGTTTTACCCAGGTTCGGGCCCTCTTGGTGGAGGTAAAACCCTACGTCCTACTTGATTTATTCTTGATAATATGACTAGTACAAGAGTTGATCTATGTGACGCCCCGAGACCGATGCTCCAGATGCCTTCCGTGTCTTGCGTGTCAGCTGTGTTATTTATTTGTTTGTTTGCATTCATCATGTCATCATTTGCATTGCATCGGCACTCTTTGCCGTCATTGTTTTTAAAACTTTCTTCCGCTCGTAGTTGTCGCGTCCCCCTTGCTTTTTTTGACCGTTCGGAGACCAACCTTGTTCTTCGTTTTCCCTCTTGCCTAAACCAGAGTCTCTTTGCATAGTGCATCAACCCCCTGCATTGTCTCTTTCTCAACTTCATCTTCTTCTACACCCACAACCTTGCTTGATCATCTTCTTCTCCTTCGTTAATCCATTTAAATTGTGGTATTCTATTTCCTGCACCAATTTAATGTTCATTCTTTTCCTATAAATTCTCTACCATGCCTTCAACCTCTCTGCCAAAAAATCAGCTCCTTTTGGACTTGTTTTGGTTGGGTTCAAAAATGGCTCAAGTTTGAATTTAATTCAAACTTGGATTATTTTTCTACCTCTAAAAATGCCCAAAGAAATTTAGTCAAATTCTGCAAAAATCCTGGACTCCATGGATATGTTCATATCTCTCACAACCCTCTCTAATTCCTCTGTGATTTTCCTCTTCTTTTTCTGTTTGAACAAATATAAAAAGACCAGCAGCGCAGCCCAGCGACCAGTAGCTTCAGCAGCCCAACACCCGAGCCGCAGCCCGATTCCATCCCCTGGTAAAGTTCGCACGTGGTCGCTGTTTACCCCTTCCTCGGACCCACCTGTCATTCTCTTTTCTCCCTTCTTTTTCTTCCACCTCACGCACCCCTTCCCTTTCACAGTAACTCCAGCTCACCCGAGCACACACGGGCCGCCGTGGCGAGGCCAGCACCATCCACATCCCCTGGCCTCATATAAAACCCTCTCGCGGATCCCCCTAGGGTTTCTCCTTCCTCCTTTTCCCCATCTCCGCCGCCACCCAAGGGCATCTCCCCTGCCTTCCTCCTCCTTCCTCATGAGAGACCAAGAGAGCACACGAGCATGTGCCCGTCGCCGGCGTGGTCTCCGACAAGTACAGCTGCAGCCAAGGTCACCAGGAGTACCCCGACGTCGACTACTTCCTCTACGTCACGGATCAGACGCCATCTCGCCTTCACGCCGTCGACCACGTCGTCCACCTCCCCTGCTTCTTCTTCACGGACAGCGTGCTCCATCGCCGTCTTTAGCGCCTCGTCGCCCTCTCCTTCACCTCCCAACGTCCTCGTCGAGCCACTCGAGCCCGTGGTGAGCCGCTTCTCCTTCCCATCTCCTTCTCCGTCATATTCCGTCGTCGTCGTTGCCGTTTCCACGCGTACCGGAGGGCCTGCTCGCCGTTGTTTCTTCATCCACAACCAGAGCAGGCGCCCTGACCACGAGGCCGTCGCCCTTGTTCCCACGCGCTCGCGCACACACGCAAGCACGAGCACTCTCGGATCCATGCCCAGCACCCACCGCTCGCATCCACACACGCGCACACCCGCACGATGCACGCGCTCATGCACTCAGCCATAGCCCATCGCCATGCCTGAGACGAGCTCAAGCTCGTGCTCGAGCAGCCCCGCGCGTGCACATTCCGTAGCAGCCCTGCTTGCAGGAACCGCAACCCCACCAAGTCCCGCACCCCCGCTGGCGCTCTCTAGCCTCAACCGCCACTGCTTTGGTCGCCATCGTCGCCGGTGATCTCCGTGCGGCCATGGAGGGCCAAGGTCGGCCCTTCCGGATGATCTTATTATGTTTTCCTACTACCATGCCAAACATGCAGCAGTAGCGCAGTGGTCTTCACATTGCTCCTCTATCCAAGAGGTTGTGGGATCAAATCCTAGCCGCCCCATATTTTTGCTCCGTTTCCTTTTTTTCTGCTCACACACACTCATCCGCTTCGGTCCAGATTTGCTGTTGGGCTTCCACAGTGCGCCTCGCGCACATTCGGCCCGCATCCTTTCTTTATGTTCGCTGCGATTTGTCTAATTCCAAGTGCATCCATATTTACAGAAAATGCCACTAGTTTTGCTTTGTTGATAACTAAAGATCCATGCATCCATTTAAAACATGTCATATATGCTTTTTGTTCATATTTTCATGTCATTTAACAGTATGCAACTTTCATCCATGTTTAAAATGTTGTTTGCTTCTTTCCGGTGTTGCTTCTTCGGGTTGGTTTTGATAACGTCGTGTGTGTGAGGATCCGTTCGACTACGTTCGTTTGTCTTCTTCACGGACTCGTTCTTCTTCCTTGCGAGATCTCAGGCAAGATGACCATACCCTCGAAATCACTTCTATCTTTGCTTGCTAGTTGCTCGCTCTTTTGCTATGCCTATGCTGCGACACCTACCACTTGCTTATCATGCCTCCCATATTGTTGAACCAAGCCTCTAACCCACCTTGTCCTAGCAAACCGTTGTTTGGCTATGTTACCGCTTTACTCAGCCCCTCTTATAGCGTTGTTAGTTGCAAGTGAAGATTGAAGTTTGTTCCTTGTTGGAACATGGAGATGTTGTTCCTTGTTGGAACATGTTTACTTGTTGGGATATCACAATATCTCCTATTTAACTAATGCATCTATATACTTGGTAAAGGGTGGAAGGCTCGGCCTTATGCCGGGTGTTTTGTTCCACTCTTGCCGCCCTAGTTTCCGTCCTATCGGTGTTATGTTCCCGGATTTTGCGTTCCTTACGCGGTTGGGTATAATGGGAACCCCTTGACAGTTCGCTTTGAATAAAACTCCTCCAGCAAGGCCCAACCTTGGTTTTACCACTCGCCACCTAGCCTTTTTTCCCTTGGGTTAGGCCAGCCCAAGGGTCATCTTTATTTTTAACCCCCCGGGACCAGTGCTTGTCTAAGTGTTGGTCCGAACTGAGTAGACTGCGGGGCCACCTCGGGGAAACTTGAGGGCTGGTTTTACTCGTAGGATGTCTCATCCGGTGTTGCCCTGAGAACGAGATATGTGCAGCTCCTTTCAGGATGTCGGCGCATCGGGCGGCTTTGCTGGACTTGTTTTACCATTGTCGAGGATGTCTTGTAACCTGGATGCCGAGCCTGATCGGATTGTCTTGGGAGAAGGAATATCCTTCGTTGACCGTGAGAGCTTGTGATGGGCTAAGTTGGGACACCCCTGCAGGGTTTTGAACTTTCGAAAGCCATGCCCGCGGTTATGGGCAGATGGGAATTTGTTAATGTCCGGTTGTAGAAAACATAAAGTTGACCTTAATTAAAATACATCAACCGTGTGTGTTACCGTGATGGTCTCTTCTCGGCGAAGTCCGGGAAGTGAACACGGTGTTGGAGTTATGCTTGCCGTAGGTTGTTTTAGGATCACTTCTTGATCATAGTTCATCAACCGTGCTTTTGCCTTCTCTTCTCGCTCTCTTTTGCGAATATGTTAGCCACCATATATGCTAGTCGCTTGTTGCAGCTCCACCGCATACCTTTACCTTACCCATAAGCTTAAATAGTCTTGATCGTGAGGGTGTAAGATTGCTGAGTCCCCGTGACTCACAGATACTTCCAAAACCAGCTTGCAGGTGCCGATGTTACCGAGTAGGTGACGCAACCAAGCTCAAGGAGGAGCTCGATGAAGATCTTGTCCTTTATGTTGTTTCGTTTCCAGTTGATCAGTAGTGGAGCCCAGTCGGGACGATCGGGGATCTGTGTAGCATTTGGGTAGTCTTCTTTTATTTTGGTTCCATAGTCGGACCTTGTTGGTATTTGGATGATGTAATGCTTTATTCATGTAATTGTGTGAAGTGGCGATTGTAAGCCAACTATGTATCTCTTTCCCTTATGTATTACATGGGTTGTGTGAAGATTACCTCACTTGCGACATTGCTTTCAATGCGGTTATGCCTCTAAGTCATGCTTCGACACGTGGGAGATGTAGCCGCATCGAGGGCGTTACAATCTACCACGAGATCGGAGAGGCTAAACCCTAGAAGCTAGACTATGGTATGATTGTCTGTTGTCCTACGGACTAAAGCCCTCCGGTTTATATAGACACCGGAGGAGGCTAGGGTTACACAAGGTCGGTTACAAAGGAGGAGATATGCATATCCGTATTGCCTATCTTGCCTTCCACGCCAAGTAGAAACCCATCCGGACACGGGACGAAGTCTTCAATCTCGTATCTTCATAGTCCAACAGTCCGGCCAAAGGATATAGTCCGGCAGTCTGGAGACCCCCAAATCCAGGACTCCCACAAGAGGCAAGAGCTCAAGCTTGGAGATGCCTTCAAGTAAATATTCTAAGGATACTCAAGCATCTAAGCTTGGGGATGCCCCGGTTGGCATCCCATCTTTCTTCCTCAACAAATTATCGGTACACCCATGTTTTTGTTTTGTTCACATGATTTGTTTCCTTTGTGTTTTTATTTTTCTTTAAGAACCATGCTAGTATGAGATAGCCCTTCATTGGTTTATAGAATTCTTCATGTGCTTCACTTATATCTTTTAAGTATGATCCTATAGAATTCCTCTTTGTGCTTCACTTAAATCTTTTGAGTATGGTTTTATAGAAAGCTTCGTGTGCTTCACTTATATATTTTGAGCTTGGATATGGGTTAGTTTATATTAATTGTAGAATGCTCCATGAACTTCACTTATATATTTTGGAGTATGAATAACACTATCATCTAAAGCGGGTTTGGAAGAGTGTCAACTTTAGGAACTAGTGATCCCGCTATTCCGAATGAGAAGAATTTTGCTTATGTGGAGAGTAGAAAAATCTCTATGCTTGTAGATCATGAAAAGAATGCTTTAGGTGATGGTTATGTTGTTGAATTCATTCACGATGCTACTGAAAATTATTATGAGGAAGGAATAAATGCTTGTAGGAGTTGCAATAATATCAAGTTTCCTCTCTATGTGCTTAAAGTTTTGAAGTTATACTTGCTTTGCCTTCCTATGCTAGTTGATTCTTGTTCCTATAAATTATGTGCTCACAAAATTCCTAGGCATAGGAAGTGGGTTAGATTTAGATATGCTATTCATATTTTTCATGATGCTCTCTTTAGGTTTCAATTCTTATCTTTTATGTGAGTATCATTGAAATCATCATGCCTAGCTAAAAGGCATTAAAGAAAAGCGCTTGTTGGGAGACAACCCAATATTTATCCTTATTATTTTTGTGTGTTCTCATGATTAAGCTACTGTAGTAATCATGTTTTATAGCTTTTGTTTCAATAAAGTGCCAAGTAAGACCTTTGGGAAGACTTGGGTGAAAGTTAATGTGATCTTGCTGTAAAAAACAGAAACTTTGCGCTCACGAGATTAGCTGCCATTTTTTTTACAGAAGAGTGCTTTGGTGCTGATTCTTTTTGCAGAAGATTAATAGATAAATGCCTCACGTCCACCAATTTATTTCATAATTGTATGAGTAGCAGAAGTATGGTTGGTGTTCAGATCATTACAGACTGTTCTGTTTCTGACAGATTCTGTTTTCATTGCATAGTTCGCTTGTTTTCTAGTTTCTATGGCTTATATTTCTCAATATAAATTGTAGAAATGATATGGTACAGTAGGTATTGTGTGAGAACAATTATGAACCTTGTCTTTGATAGTACCAAAGTGAATGGTTTACTCTTTATCATACTAACATATCCCATGAAGTTCCGTTAAGTTTTGTGTGATTGAAGTTTTCAAGCTTTGGGTGAGATATCGATATGAGGAGAATAAGGAGTGAAAAGACCCTAAGCTTGGGGATGCCCAAGGCACCCTAAGGTAATATTCAAGGAAGACTCAAGCACCTAAGCTTGGGGATGCCCCGGAAGGCATCCCCTCTTTTCGTCTTCAAAACTATCGGTATACCTTACTCGGAGCTATATTTTTATTCGTCACATGATATGTGTTTTGCTTGGAGCATATTTTTGATTTTACTTGCTGTTTGAATAAAATCATTGGATCTGAATTATTAAATGAAAAAGAATCCTCCCATGGCTAGTTAATTATTTGACTACTCAGTGTACTTCACTATTATCTTTTGGAGTAGTTTGTCATTTACTCACGTGCTTCACGTATATCGTATGAGTGAATGGTTGAATAATTGAATATCATAAATCTGAATTTATATATGTTTCATATGCTTATACCATGGGGAGTAATGACTTCACATAGAATAAGTATAGGTAGTAAACTTATTGAAAGTTAGCAAACGTAGAATTGGTCACTTGAACAATTCATGAAAAAATATTGAAGGAAGAGAGATTTCACATATAAATATACTATCTTGGACATCTTTTGTAATTGTGAGCACTCATTAAAATATGACATGCTAAAAGGTTGGTGTCGGACAAGGAAGACAACGTAATGGGTTATGTTTTCTTATATCCGAAATAAAGTATATTGTCTTGGATCATCCAACATGTTGAGCTTGTTTTTCCCCCTCATGCTAGCCAAATTCTTTGCACCAAGTAGAGATACTACTTGTGCTTCCAAACATTCCTTAAACCAGTTTTGCCATGAGAGTCCACCATACCTACCTATGGATTGAGTAAGACCCTTCAAGTAAGTTGTCATCGGTGCATGCAATAAAAATTGCCCTCTAAATATGTATGATCTATTAATGTGGAGAAAATAAGCTTTATACGATCTTGTGATGTGGAAGAAATAAAAGCGACGGACTGCATAATAAAGGTCCATATCACAAGTGGCAATATAAAGTGACGTTCTTTTGCATTAAGATTTTGTGCATCCAACCATAAAAGCGCATGACAACCTCTGCTTCACTCTGCGAAGGGCCTATCTTTTACTTTTATCTTCTACCCTTATGAAAGAGTCTTGGTGATCTTCACCTTTCCTTTTTACATTTTATCCTTTGGCAAGCACATTGTGTTGGAAAGATCCTGATATATATATATATATATATATATATCCAATTGGATGTAAGTTATCATGAACTATTATTGTTGACATTACCCTTGAGGTAAAAGGTTGGGAGGCGAATCTATAAGCCCCTATCTTTCTCTGTGTCCGATTAAAACTTTACCCATAAATATCACGTGAGTGTTAGTAATTGTGAAAGACTAAATGATAGTTGAGTATGTGGAGTTTGCTAGATCAAAGCTCTGACATAGACCCTTCCTGAAAATAAGATGAATTGCAATTGTTTGATGACTGAGAATATAGTTTGTTAGTTTTCAAGAGAGTTTATGACCTATACTTTAACATGTGAATAGCTTGTTACTTGATCATGAAAAGTTTTATGAAAATGAGCTACTGTTATGATACATAATGATGCTAGAAAAAGTGATTGGAGCTATCATTGATGAAACTTATGCACTTGCTAGCATTCACACTTCATAAATTATTTCTTTTATCATTTACCTACTCGAGGACGAGCATGAATTAAGCTTGGAGATGCTGATATGTCTCCAACGTATCTATAATTTATGAAGTATTCATGCTATTATATTATCCATCTAGGATGTTTTATATGCATTTATATGCTATTTTATATGATTTTTGGGACTAACCTATTAACCTAGAGCGAGTGCCAGTTTCTGTTTTTTTCGTTGTTTTTTAGTATCGCAGAAAAGGAAAAGCAAACAGAGTCCAATTGACCTGAAACTTGACGAGCTTATTTTTGGACAGAAAAAGGCCAGGATGTAAAAGAACTAGGCCAGAAGAGTCTCAGGCTGCCCACGAGGGTGGGGGCGCGCCCACCCCCCTGGGCGTGGGCGCGCCCCCCTGCCTCGTGGACAGCCTGGAGCCCCCCCTGCCTTGTTCCCGACTCCAACACCTCATATATAAACCAAAACTTCTAGAAAGAAACCTAGATTGGGAGTTCCGCTGCCAGAAGCCTCTGTAGCCACCGAAAACCAATCTAGGCCCTCTCCGACACCCTGCCGGAGGGGGCCATCATCACCGGAGGGCATGGAGGAGGATCCCCGAGGGGCCATTATCATCATGAAGGCCAAGGACCAGAGGGGGAACCTCTCCCCATCCAGTGGGGAGGACATGGAGGAGGAAGCACAAGGGGGAGAACCTCTCCTCCTCTCTCTTGGTGGCACTGGAGTGCCATCGAGAGGGGAATCGTCGCCGCGGTGATCGTCTTCATCAACATCACCATCCTCGTCTTTTTTACGCGGTCCACTCTCCCGCAACCCGCTGTAATCCCTACTTGAACATGGTGATTTATGCCACATATTATGATCCAATGATGTGTTGCCATCCTATGATGTTTTGAGTAGATATCCTTTGTCTTTGGGTTGATTCATGATCTAGATTGGTACGAGTTGTATGTTTTATTTTGGTGCTGTCTTATGGTGCCCTCCGTGTCGCGCAAGTGTGAGGGATTCCCGCTGTAGGGTGTTGCAATACGTTTATGATTCGCTTATAGTGGGTTGCGTGAGTGACTGAAACACAAACCTGAGTAAGGGGGTTGTTGCGTATGGGATAAAGAGGACTTGATGCTTTAATGCTATGGTTGGATTTTACCTTAATGATCTTTAGTAGTTGCAGATGCTTACTAGAGTTCCAATCATAAGTGCATATGATCCAAGAAGAGAAAGTATGTTAGCTTATTCCTCTCCCTTATATGAAAATGCAATGACGACTATCGGTCTTGTTAACAATTGCCTAGGACAATTCCGCACACCGATCCACCATTATTCCACACTCGCTATTTATAATATTTAGTAATATATTCTAACTTTATGATAACAACACCTACTTTCATATTTTAGCTCTCTGATATCATGCAAAGTTATCCACTTCATACCCACAACATAGTTTTATTTCTCGTTGATAGTTGGAAGCAAACGTTCGGTGTACGCAGAGTCATATCAGTGGCTGATAGGGCTTGAGAGAATATTGATCTTACCTTTAGCTCCTTGTGGGTTCAACACTCCATACTTATCACTTCCACCTTTGGAAATTACTACGATGATTCCCTGCACTTTGGGATTATCATGGACCCAGGCGATCATGTCAAATCCCGCAACAGGCACGCGCAATACGTGGCGAAAAAGGTGGCGCGGGGATCGAGGCGCCCCTGCCTAATCTGCTCTGATTACCACGGTCCTCTCCGCCCCGTGCACTTTCCCAAATTTCGAATCCCGCCAGATTCGGGAACAGCAGGGTAGTCGATCATACCAAAGATTTTATACAACACTAGCAGTCGAAACTCATCAGCAGAAACTTCACTCAACAAACTTTTGAATGGCTCAAGGCGACTGAAAACGAAGTTGAAGCTGTTGCATGGTTCTCCAATCCGGTCATATGCTTCCGTAGCATCAGGGTTGGGTCGGAACCATTGTCAACTTCAGTTTCCACTCGAACCCAGAACCATTCGGGGGCTAATGACGGTGCTGTGTACCTAGGGTAGGGCAATAGACATGATCTAAGTACCCTCCCCAAGGACACTTCCCTATAGTCAAAGACATCCAAAGGACAACAAATTCTATCGACTGGAATTACTTCAAGGTACAACCCACTCGATGATGAGTTCCACTCGGATAATCCAATTCCATTCAATCATATCACAAACCACTCGGAGCGCAGAAGATCAAAGGCCACTCAGGATGGCAACAGTCAGGCGTTCACTCCGTAGTCTTAAGGGTCATTTATATCACTTTAATGCTGATGTTACCAGTAACGTCCTCTCTTTATGTACATTGAACCCTTGTAACGTGGGCTGGTTGGGGTCCTGGCGCACTCTATATAAGCCACCCCCTCCTCTGGCTCAAGGGTTCGCACCCCCTGTAACTTCACGCATAATCCAATCGACCGAGCCTCCGGGCATCGAGACGTAGGGCTATTACTTCCACCGCAAAGGGCCTGAACTCGTACATCTTGCGTGCACAATCTCACCATAGCTAAGATCTTGCCTCTACATTCCTACCCCTACTTTACTGTCAGACTTAGAACCACGACACCGGGCGCTGGGTAGGTGGGCACATAGGAGGGCTCCAGCTCCTCCTCCTTCTCATCCATAAACACGAGCATCTCGTAAACTTCCACGGCGTGCTCCGCCTCCTACTGACGACGGCAGGCCTCCGCCTCCTGCTGACGACGGCAGGCCTCCGCCTCCAGTTTCGTCCGGAGGTATTCGAGGGCCACCTGCAGATCCGCATCCCCAGCTGTTGGGGAACGTTGCAGAAAACAAAATTTTTTCCTACGGTTTCACCAAGATCCATCTATGAGTTCATCTAGCAACGAGTGATCGGATTGCATCTACATACCTTTGTAGATCACGCGCGGAAGCGTTCAAAGAACGGGGATGAGGAAGTCGTACTCGACGTGATCCAAATCACCGGAGATCCTAGCGCCGAACGGACGGCACCTCCGCGTTCAACACATGTACGGTCAGCGTGACGTCTCCTCCTTCTTGATCCAGCAAGGGGGGAGGAGAGGTTGATGAAGATCCAGCAGCACGACGGTGTGGTGATGGATGCAGGGGTCACCGCAGCAGGGCTTCGCCGTTCTACTGCGAGAGGGAGAGGTGTAGCAGGGGAGAGGGAGGCGCCAAGACTCAAGGGTGCGGCTGCCCCTCCCTCCCCCCCTTTATATAGGCTCCCCTAGGGGGGGCGCCGGCCCTAGGAGATGGGATCTCCTAGGGGGGCGCCGGCCAAGGGGTGGAGTGCCCCCCAAGCCAGGTGGGGCGCCCCCCACCCTAGGGTTCCCAACCCTAGGCGCATGGGGTGGGCCAAGGGGGGCGCACCAGCCCACTATGGGCTGATTCCCCTCCCCACTTTGGCCCATGGGGCCCTCCGGGATGGGTGGCCCCACCCGGTGGACCCCCGGGACCCTTCCGGTGGTCCCGGTACAATACCGGTGACCCCCAAAACTGCACTTCCTATATATAATTCTTCACATCCAGACCATTCCGGAACTCCTCGTGACGTCCGGGATCTCATCCGGGACTCCGAACAACTTTCGGGTTACTGCATATTATATCTCTACAACCCTAGCGTCACCGAACCTTAAGTGTGTAGACCCTACGGGTTCGGGAGACATGTAGACATGACCGAGATGGCTCTCCGGTCAATAACCAACAGCGGGATCTGGATACCCATGTTGGCTCCCACATGCTCCTCGATGATCTCATCGGATGAACCATGATGTCGAGGATTCAAGCAACCCCGTATACAATTCCCTTTGTCAATCGGTACGTTACTTGCCCGAGATTCGATCGTCGGTATCCCAATACCTCGTTCAATCTCGTTACCGGCAAGTCACTTTACTCGTACCGTAATGCATGATCCCGTGACCAGACACTTAGTCACTTTGAGCTCATTATGATGATGCATTACCGAGTGGGCCCAGAGATACCTCTCCGTTATACGGAGTGACAAATCTCAGTCTTGATCCGTGTCAACCCAACAGACACTTTCGGAGATACCCGTAGTATACCTTTATAGTCACTCAGTTACGTTGTGACGTTTGGTACAGCCAAAGCACTCCTACGGCATCCGTGAGTTACGCGATCTCATGGTCTAAGGAAAAGATACTTGACATTGGAAAAACTCTAGCAAACGAACTATACGATCTTGTGCTATGTTTAGGATTGGGTCTTGTCCATCACATTATTCTCCTAATGATGTGATCTCGTTATCAATGACATCCAATGTCCATAGTCAGGAAACCATGACTATCTGTTGATCAACGAGCTAATCAACTAGAGGCTTACTAGGGACATGTTGGTGTCTATGTATTCACACATGTATTATGATTTCCGGATAACACAATTATAGCATGAATAAAAGACAATTATCATGAACAAGGAAATATAATAATAATCCTTTTCTTATTGCCTCTAGGGCATATTTCCAACACCAGCGTCCCCCACATCCTCCTCCTCCTCCATCTCAACCTTCTCCTCCACGTCAACCTCCTCCCCCTCCACCTTCAAGTCCTCCTTCGGATCCACCGCGTCTGGAGGTAGCCCTGCGGCGATCCGGGCTTCGCGCCTTGCCTGGATCTGCTGACGGCGCTCCGGCGTTAGATATGGGTGGCTCCTTATCCGGCGGCGTGGGGGCATGGCTACTAGTGATGGAGGATAACAATTGGGAAGTGCGGCGGCGGCGGGCAGGAGGGGGGAAATGTGGATGTGTAGGGTTTCCGTGCCGGCAATCGGCTTAAATAGTCGGGCTAGGCATTACGCGACCTGCCGGAGTGGGGCCGCATGACACCATCGGTCCGACGGGGGAGACGAGCTTCGGACCGCCGGGTTTCGGAGTGTTTTTTTGTGGGACCCCACCGTCGGTCCGACGTGACGGACGCGCCTGAGTATCCATATATCCGTCCCAGATTTGGGTTGGATATAAGGGGTGCCGGTTAGCCCGGACGTTTGAGGCATCCGTCCGAGTCGCTTTTTTATGACTGGTCACTGGCCAGGACGTAGTCCGGTTGTTTGAGACGGGTTTAGGGGCTCCGACTGTAGATGCTTGGCACACAATGGTAGCTTCATCTTGCCACTTTGAGTAGGCCGGATTGCAAGAACCGGATAAATCACGACGCAAACCGGACGGTGAGCAGTCGCCAGGAATCTAGGAGATTCTAAGCAAGCATGTGCTAGCAAAACTCATTTTAGAACAGGTATTGCAAATGCGAGGGCAAGAAGGACGCAATGCATATACACCGGTGCATGGCATGCACGTATACGTAGTTCCGTCCACCAGACTGATGGATGTAGCTTAAGCAAAAGTGTACCTCAGAGCGTATCTAGGTAATTTTGAGGTGCAAGCAATACCACGGGGTTTCTTGCCGGGTACAACTGCTCTAATTTGCAGCAGTATTAATTCAACGGGCCGGTAGAACGTCCCTGTGTTGCTGTACACGAGTTTCTTCCTCCTTGCACGCTAACCATAGCCAAGATCTACGGCTTTACTACTAGGCAGTAGCTGGTGTTCTGGATAGCTCATGCTGATTTTGATGTCCATGGCAAATCACACACGCGTGAGCAAGAAAGGGTCTGTTGCTTATGCTTGTTGCACACATGCATACGTGGACCGCCCTATGCTCTCGAAACAACCAGTGGCGGAGGCAGAGGGACCAGCAAGGGCCCTGGGCCCCCTAACAACAGGGATTACATGCTAATTTGCTTATGAACGGTACATGATTATTGCTTGTTTACTGTAAAAAGCTCATTTTTTCTAAGGTTTGGCCATCACCAATGTGTTTTAGCATCGCTCGACTTTCTTGGCTCCGCCACTGGAAACAACCACTAATTGGCTGCACCGTCTTGAGTAGGGTATACCGGCAGAGCACTACTTACACCTAAAATTTCAACAGCAACAAAAATACACTGAGAATTTCATTCTTCGAAACAAACCATCAATTTCTGTCTAAAGTATGTAATAAGTATATGATTATAAGAACCCACATGGGAATTAGAAAACTTTGGAAAACGGGGAGCTAAGGGCATCTCCAATGACAACGCCCGCATCCGTTTACGGATAGGAGGGGTCCGGTCCATGGACACGGATGCGGGAGGCAGTCATTCAACCATAGCCGCATACATTTTCACAACAACTCAAACCAATCGAATAAAATTCATGCAAACACGATCGAAATTCATATAAATATGACGGATTTTATATAAAAATGCCAGATTTTCATATAAACATTACGGATTTCATTACATTTACATCAATAAGCGATGCTAGTCCGGCTCTGAAGGATAATACCTAATCTAAATCGCTGCCGCGGATCCCTTTGCCTTCCTCATTTTCGGCAGCTCGATCACCGAACTGTCGAGAGCCCCGCAGGTATATGCTTCAGCGCAAAGGATGGCTCGCTTCCCCACTACTCATGTAGTGGAACCCCCCGGCTGATGCTTCAGCGGGAGGGGAAGGCGGCGCCTCCGCTTCCGTGGAGCCCATGTGGGATCAACATAGGTCCTCGAAGAGAAGAACCAGGCAAGATACCGACTATGTACGCCGATGTTGCCTAGGTGGTGGCCTTCATGGGACCCAAGCGGCAGCGGACTCCCGTGTTCTACTTCTCTTCGATGGTGGCGGCGGATGCGGAGGCGCCGACCACCGACTCGTCGCTCTCCGCCTGCATGGCACGGTCGCAGGCACGGGCGGCGCGGCGCTGTCGACGGCAGCGATGACGCCCGTGCCGGTGTGGAGCAACTCGCCATTCCTCATCGGGTGGGCCTGGAGCGGCGAGTTGCTGAACCACGCGGCGGCGTAGGGCGGCAACTTGCTCCGTCGGGTCAGGCGCAGGAGGTGGAACAGCGAGCTACCTCGCTTGTATTCGACCGGCTCGACGGGCCACCCAGCTGGCTTGTATGCTGGAGAAATGCTCTTCAGAAGCCATCGAAAGAGTGGTAAAGGAGAAGATGGAGGGAGCGGCGGAGGGGTGTGGTTCTTGCCCGATGTGTGACCTTATTTAAATAGAGGGTAGACCAGAGGAGCTCAGCTGGCGTTGCGTTTAATGCCGACCCGCTAATGAACGAACATGTGAACGAAGTAGGTTTCTTGGCTTCCACGTGGGGTTAATGAAGGCGTATGGATGCAGCGAGGAGGCGTGTTCAGCCGGGCGTCCGCCCCGAGCTGCCCTCAATGCGGAGCGACATGAATGCGGGCAGCTGGCGCCGGGGGATGCGTGCGGGAGGTTTTTTTGGTGGCCTAGGCGTCAGAAGTGGGCTTGGGGTCGATCTGGACTCCTGTAAATTTCCCCCATTTTTGTCTTTGATTTGCGGCAAATCACGTCCAAACTGTCACACAGACCAATACAGCTCGACATTGGATGATTTTTACGGTCCAAACAACACGGTCGTTGCAAGGAAGTTTGCGGATCGGCGTTGTAAATATCCTAAACAAAATAAACAGAAGTGTTGTGTCCACGCAGGTTCGCCATGTGGACGCATGGTTGCTCGGCAAGCAAAGGTGGCATGTGTCCGGCCAGCCAGCCGGTAACTTTGAGCTTTGCATGTCACGCAATCTCAGTATCTGTACGTCGCGCCAAAAAGCCAAAGCGGTCGTCGTGGTAGGTCAAGCGACCGCGGCACGTGGACACGTGCGCACACATGTTTGTTCCTTTTTGTTGCTTCAATCAATCAGTTGCTGGTCGACACTTCTGTGCATGTGTACAATACGTACGTCCAAACATTATCAACTCGGGAAGCATGCTTAATTTGTTCGTAGACAGCACTGTCGTCTACTACCAACATTGAGGCGATGCCAGGAGCATAGTAGCTGTTTGGGCTTAATTAACGGATCCTATCATTCTGCGCATTGAGTGACTGATTATTGTACGTCGCCAGCTGCATGATTTATGCTGTGGTGCTTCACAGCTCGCCAGCAGCGACAGTTTATGTTTGGTTCTTGGCAGGGACCTAGCCGCCCGTGGCGCCTATCAACTCCATGCCCGTTTTCCGTGATCACAAGCACGATCACTGTATGAGTAGGATAGCGCCACTCCTTATACCGATCCACCCGATTATTTTTTATCCGTGTGATTTTTTGTAAATAAAACTTCCGATTCATTCATATTCAATCATGGCAGTTGAACGAACACCAGAAATTATATAAATTACATTCAGATCCGTAGATCATCTAGCGACGACTACCAGCACTAAAGCGAGCCGAAGGCACGCGCAGTTATTGCCCCTCCCTCGTCAGAGTCGGGCACAAACTTATTGTACTAGACAGTCGGGAAGTCATCGTGCTAAGACCCCATAAGACCAGTGCACCAAAACAACAACCGCCGCCGATGAAGAACAACGTATATCGAAAGGATCCAACCCGAGGATATACGAACATAGACGAACACCAACCAGACCCGAGCAAATCCACCGAGGATAGATCCGCCAGAGACACACCTCCACACGCCCATCAATGATGCTAGACGCACAACCAGAACGGGGGCTAGGCGGGGAGACCTTTATTCCATCTCCAGTGAGCCGTTGCTATCTCGTCTTCCTGAATAGGATACAAATCCTAACAAACTCGAAGAAACGACTAACAACGAAGCCCTCTCACCAACCCTTGGCAGGATCCACCACGCCCTCCGTGGCCCTAGGGCCACTGGAGATAAGGCAGACCCGCGGTGGCGCTGGCGAGAGGCATGAATCCTAGCTTTGTTTTGGAGGACGAGAAGGCGGTGGCTAGGGTGCGTGGGTTCTCGTACCACACAAAATATAGGTTTTATCAGCGTGATTCTTGAAGCATTTGTAGGCATCGATTAATTGGACCAAACGCTGCTAGGATTAGGGCTACAAGAAAAACTCCAGGTTTGTGTGCCGCTCAATATTGACTTGTATTTTGCCTCGACTCGAGATCAACTCAAGGAGAAATGAGCTGAGTATAAACATTTTATGTAGCTTGATAGAAAAACGTGCTAATTTTGAGCCAATACTGTTTCGCTCGATTTTAGCTTGATATAATATAATTCTATGAAAAATCCTGATATATATTAAAAGTAAAAAAAGGTTAATTTAGCACCATGTATGTTGTGTAGTACGATTTCCTCTGGTATGCGGCCAAAGTTTTTTTTGGGTCAAAATTTAAGAGCATACACGCATTCTTTCTTCTCTTGCTAATCCATCCACAATCAGACAATCTTTTGCTATCAAGTACTAGTCTCAAGTGAGAGAGAATAAGTCAAACTACCTTGAATTTTATATTATCATCATTTTGATCGGAATAATATGTTATAATGGTTTCTTATATTGTGTTGTGGCAATCTTATTCAAAATATTACCTTAGATTATTAAAACAAAACATCTTATTAAGCTAGCACAAGGCACTTTCTGCATCTTGACCTTGAGTTTGAGCTCGCTCGAATGTTAGTACAAGATGAGTTGAGCCTGGTCCAACTCGGGAGCCTGACACATTTATCCCATTTTCTTCAAAGAAAAAAGAAGGAAAAGAGGAAGAAACGTACAGCAGATGGCCAGCTATCTCGGCTGACACGCGAGATCGCCGCCGGTTTGGCGGTCTCCGTCGGCGACGGCGACTCCACAGCGCCTCGATTCCCGAAAACGAACGGGCCGGCTAGCGTACCGACGCACGTCGCGGCAGAGCAAACAGCGACAAATCCCCGTGTCAGGATCAGGATTACCCCATCAAACATACAGTACATAGCCTCCCGTCGCATGCACCAGACCGCGTGTGCTCTGCCCAGGTCACGCAGCATCCGATGCCCGCCCGCTCGTTCACGGCGGCCGCGCTCGGCCGACATGGCCCCGTGATCGACCGGCACAGTGTCCGCGTCCGTGTCCGTGGCACCGCCCGCGCGCGCGCGCGCACGGGCAGGAGAGGAGAACCCGGCGCTCAATTTCAGGGGCTCGTGCCGCTCCCATCCAAACGCAAAGCCCCGGCCACTGCTACATTGCACACAGTGGTAAAGCGACAAGCCGGGGCGGCCGGAGCCGGTAATTTTCCCGGACCAGACCAGGCTGGCGGGAGGACGAGGGATTACCAAAGCCCCACAGCGAGAGGGACGGACGGACTACGGACTACGGGCTAGCTGGATTAATTGCATCGCCAAAGATCTGCATTTGCATTTGCGTCTCGCGGCGGTACCACTGCTGCTACTAGTTCGTGGTACTAGCCTCCATGGTTAAACTAAACCAGAGGCCAAGATCACGAGATTCTTTCGGCCTCGTGCGTGGGCGAGGGCACGGGCAGGAAGCAACGAATGTTTTGTTCACCAGTCGATCTGTTGCTGGCTCCTCGGCCCGGGCCTGGCACCGGCATCCGCATCGGTTTCGTGCTCCCTGGATCACCGCCGCTTTCGCCTTTAGATAATAAATTCTGCTGCTAGGGTGGGCTCTCTTTTTAGGGTGCGTGATTTACATTTACCTGTCCCTGCTGCTACTTGTACAAGTACTGGTACTATACTGTACTGGTACTAGTGGTGTTTGGTGCCTGCCTTGGCCGCCTCCTCTCCTGGGCAGTGGCCACCTTCCCCTCCTTCTCCTCCTCCTCCCTCGCGCTGCTCTTCCCTACACCCTCCCTCCCTGTCCCTCCCCACATGGGCCCGCGGTTGCTCATGGCGTGCTACCCGAATGGCGGTCAGGCTCCCTCCTTTTCAGCCTCTCTAGGGGCTTCTTGCGGGTGCGACTCCGCGACTGCTGAACCGAGGTGGCTGTGATCCCCTTGCTTCTGCGGCAGCTCTGGCTAGGAGCTTGTGCGCGCGCGTGGCTTCAGGCGACGGCGAGATGCGGCGTCTTGCTTGCGCGGTGGCGCTGCTTCTCGCTTCCCTTCTTGGATCCACAGGTGAGCAAAGTTCAGCATTGCGCAAGCTTCGGCTTTCTTCTCCTCTTACCCCAGGTTCCATGGCGTGGTTTGTTTGGGTGGGAAATTGGGGATCAGCTCATGTCTGGCTGCTGGGCAATGCGAATGCTTGCTTGTTTCTCCATGATATTTCCACCCCTTTCCCCCCTCGGTTGAGCAATTTGAGGCGGAAACCTGCGGATTCAACAATTTTTCTTCCAAATGCGCAGGCTGGCCAGCTGATCTGCTGCCAGGAAACCGCGGTTCACAGTTTTTTATTCAGGATTTGAGCAAACCACAGGATAGCTTTCTGAAGCGCATGTGCTCCTTGCTTCTGAATTTTCATCAAGAGGGGCGGCGCAATGTCGGCGTCTTGGCATTTCGCGTTCCCCTGTCTTTGGCTGTCACCGCAACTGCGAGCCACTTTAATTGCGTCGCATGTGCTTGCTGCCTCATCTACCTGTGTTTTTTGGCCTTGATATCGCAAGAACAATTAATAATTTTTGGCCACATGCGTCGGATGATGCATCACTATGTGCCATTTTCATGTTGCAAGCTTTCAATAATTGCTCTTGCTTTGCAACTTTTGTGCTGAAAAGACACTCAAGATTTGCCTCCCATAGCAACATGTAGATTGTCCGATACTAAACTCATAGCTTAGTCATTACACAGTTAGTAATGTACACTACATACTTTACCTGTTACCTGAACCTGTGTTCTTCACTCCACTCTAGGTACTGATCTGGCGCCTGCTCCCGGGGTTGGTAGTTCGCCTGTCGATCAAGGACAAGCTTCCAGTCCTCCCGGACCTTCATTCGCACTCGGTCCAGTAACTCTTCCAGCAGGTAGCTCTGAATTTTCAAAGATCATCAGGGACATTCATGTGCAGGCCCTTCCTTACATTGATCTGTTGCAGCACCCCCTACTTCATCAGCAAGCCCTCCCCTCCAGAAGGGGGCAGTTCCGGCTGAGCCGCAGGCCACACCGGCTCCGGTAGTCCCCCCTAAAGGTAGCTCACATTCAGTCAGATATGGCATTTCCAATCCTGATATGTGCATCACTAACTGAATCTTATGTAGGTTACAACGCGCCTCCTCCGATTGAGTCTGCGTCGCCTCCAGTAGTGTCCACGTCTCCTCCAGCTGAGTCTGCACCTCCTCCGGTTGAGTCTGCGTTGCCTCCAGTAGTGTCCACGTCTCCTCCAGCTGAGTCTGCGCCTCCTCCGGTTGTGTCTGTGCCTCCTCCGGTTGAGCCTGCTCCTCCTCCTGCTGTCACTGAGGAGGTGCCCCCGGCAGCAGCTCCTCCGCCGCAAGCTGCAGCTGGAAACCCCACACCAATACTTCCTGGGTCACCTGCATTGCTACCTTCAGTTCAGGCTCCTACTCCATCTGTGGCTGTGAAGCCTAATCTGCCACTACCACCGCCTGCTTCGCTACCTTCAGTTCAGGCTCCGACTCCATCTGTGGCTGTGAAGCCTAATGTGCCACTGGCACCTCCTCCTTCACTACCTTCAACTCAGGCTCCTACTCCATCTGTGGCTGTGAAGCCTAATGTGCCACTAGTGCCTCCTGCTTCACTACCTTCAGTTCAGGCTCCAACTCCATCTGTGGCTGTGAAGCCTAATGTGCCACTAGTGCCTCCTCCTTCACTATCTTCAGTTCAAGCTCCTGCTCCATCTGTGGCTGTGAAGCCTAATGTGCCACTAGCGCCTCCGCCTTCTGTGAACAATCAACCAGGTACACCAATTGGATCAGGTATATATTCTGCTGGCAACGATTTATAAGCTTAGGTTCCCGAATTCTTGATGTGCCAAAAGTTCATAAAAATCGTGCAAATATGTTCCTTCCCTCATTATTCACTCCTGTATTCTCCCTCTCTAGGTAATGATGTCCCTCCGTATCCACCACCTGAAGGCATTTTCCCAGCAGTTCCTCCTTCCGCTTCAGGTAAATCATTTCCATAGGATAGATCAAATTTGACAGGTTGCATATGTTTTACCGTTTACCGTTCTTCTTAGTAGTTCCTCCGCAACATGTGAAACCTCCAATTTCACCACCTATTATCGCACATGCACCTCAACAACAAGCACAAGCTCCAAATGCTGAGCATAGCAATAGTGAGTATTAAAAAAAATCTGCTGGTATTTCTTTGCCAATGTTCTTATATTCATTTGTTCTTAGATATTGAACTTCATGTTTATTGTAGGAAACACGGCACCCCCAGCAAATACTTCCCCTCCTGCAAGTGGTAAGAACCATGACATTCAACGTGCATCTCCACCAAAGGAACCTAGTACTGCACCGGTTCACAAATCACCAACTAGAGGTAATCTCAAAAAATTAAATAAAATTGGCAGCTTGTTTGTGAAAGACAATGTATCTTGACTACTGAAATTCCTGATTTCAGGGTTTGCGCCTGCAGCAAGTCCTCTGCCCCACAACACAAATATGCCTACACTCCCGAGGAATGCATCAACGGTTCCACATGCTCAACCCCCATCGTTAGGTGTAGCTCCTAAGCCAGCACCCACTGGCAGATCTCATCCTCCGACACCAACGAAAGGAGAACGCCCATCATTTTCCCCATCTTACCCACCACCCCATGCTCAAGGTTCAGCATAATGCCTCTTGAAAAACCTAGCTATTATCTATTGTGAGTGTTAAGATTCTCAAAAGTTCAGTGTTATAGGTCCCGATGTCTCGCGAGCTCAACCTCCACAGCAGGTTGGGGCTAAAAGGCAAAATCATCATGCACCTCCACCGATGATTCAAGGTAATGGTAGTTATTCCTTCTATAAAACATTGGTTTCATTTTCTAACAAAAAAACATTGGTTTCATTTCATAGTACTAAGACTTTCATTGTTTTTCCTGTCCAGGCCATCCAAACCTCCATGTGCATCCTCCATCTCCTCCACCAGTGTCACCAAAGGGCCCCTCTAATGGCAGCAAAGGTACTTAGCCTTCTTACTTTGCCTTGTTTGGTATTCGTCTCCTGATTTCAGTACAGATATTTGAAACTTCAATCATTTTCAGGACCTCGTGTTTCTCCTACTCTTCCACCAATTCCTCCTGAAACAGATCCCAGAGCACCATCAACTCATCCTATTTGGGCATTGCCCCCACCACCACCTAATTTAGGTACATTTTTCTTTATGTATTCTAATATCTTTGTCCTTTCAAACTTTACATGCTGAATCTGTGCATATTGGGTAATACTGATGATTCTTACCTAGTGAAGCGTTAAAATGCAGATTGCAAATCGTTAGTGTGCCCAGAGCCTCTAACGGATCCACCCGCGGGAGCTCCATGTGCTTGTGTTCTACCAATT
Source organism: Triticum urartu (assembly GCF_003073215.2). Classification (NCBI taxonomy): domain Eukaryota; kingdom Viridiplantae; phylum Streptophyta; class Magnoliopsida; order Poales; family Poaceae; genus Triticum; species Triticum urartu. Next base: position 63,925,270 of record NC_053024.1, read on the forward strand.
AAAGTTGGAATCCGTTTAAGTGTGGACCTTTATTCATTCTTTCCGTTAGTTTCGGATTTTGCTGACGAAGTGGGATCTGGGGTAAACATGGCACGGCGGCAGGTTCGTGTTATGGGTGCAAATGTGGCTGGCGATCAACCTGACAAGACAGTAGTTCTTGTGCATCTGGTACCAATGCATGTGAATTTTGATAAAGCTACTGCCTTGTCGACATTTCAAAGCTTGTGGAGCAAAAAGATTTCTCTCAAACCGTCAGTTTTCGGGGACTATGAGATTCTCTATGTTGTCTATCCAGGTATGCGTGCATTCTTTGCTTGTGTTCTTGGACTTTCTTATTTGGTTATTTGTAGTTGGTCAATGCTACCAGCTATTTTCAGTATACTGTAGTCATTTGATTGATCTCATAAACATCAGTGGATTCAGTGCGTCATGCTCATCATATCTCATTGTTAAGCATTTTGAACTTCTGCACTAAGAGTTTCACCAAAGATTTGTATTTTGTTCAGGGCTTCCTCCTTCTCCGCCTTCAGCACCAGCTGGTGCATTCGGCAACAGCAGAAATGCAAGGGCAATGAAGCCCCTGGGGGTTGATGTAGGAAGACCCAAAAGAAAAGTGAATGGGAGCGTAATTGCTATTGCTGTTCTATCCACTGTTATAGCATTGATTATTTGCACTGTGGCTGCATGGTTGCTGATACTCAGATTCAGGGATTCAGATGACATGGCTCAAGGATATCCACATAGTGCAATTCCAAAAATTTCCAGGTCTTCCGGTATGTGTACATGTCCTTCTAATATCTATAATCATATTATATTGTGATGTTACTTGCCTTAGCTGTTCGATTGACAGCAGAACAATAGCTGCACATTTTCAGCCAAGTGTCTCCAGTTCCAACTGGCTATTGAATTCAGCGTGTCCTATAGGCAAATATCTCCAGTAATGCCCTTTGGGAGGGAATACCGTATAGTTGGCATATTTTATTGTGCCACATGAGATACAGCCTTGGCCTCCGATGCAGCAGCACATGCTTTCGAACATCCCATACGGAAAAACTGCACCCCATAGTTATATTTTCAATATTTTGTCCTGGTCGTATACACTAATTTGTACCTATAAAATAGACATGTAAAGCCACGATGTTATCCTCGTATAATCCTTTCAGACCTCACCTGATGTGGGAGCTTCTAGCACTGGATCTGTCTTTATAGAAAATGGAAGACTCATTATCCCCGACCTTGGCACCATCCTTCATGAAATGTCTATCTTATTGAACTGGAAATTATTAATGTTGTGAGGATTAAATTAGCCACTGCCTCTAAATTCGAGCGCTATTCTCAAGTGTTTACTTATGGGATCATTGCTAAATTTATAACGGAGCATCTGTCTCTCAGCTCACTGAGAAAGTGTTACTTCCATGTGGATGATTTTGAAAGTTGATTCTTAATCTAATGGTTAATTCAGTAGCTGAAAATGTTAGAAAATAGGTTTAGAGATGTGCAGCTGGTCGCTCAAACATTTCTAGACACAAAGTTGCACAAACGTTTTTGTGCTATCGTAGACTTGATGATGTGCAACTTGGTTGACCCAGAAATAACAATTACTCAGGCGAGTGACAAATATCAAATCTGTATATGCCAAGCATATTTTTCAGATAATAATAGGTCAGAATGGAAAAATCAATTTTATTATTTTTCTCAAAAGGTCGAAAAGGGGATAAGCCCAGCCTCTGCATCATTGTGATGCACACAGCCAACTTTTAGTAAAAGATAGTCCACATTTCAAATGCTAACCCACAGCGTTTATGGTAGCATTTCAGATGAGGCGTTTTCACTTCTGAACGTCCTGTATCATTTTGTTGTTAAAGTAATATATGTCCATTTTTACCAGCAACAAGTTTCCATCCTGAAACACCTCATGATTGCAGGGACATGTAACACACTTTTAGCTGGTCGCCGTAGTACTCAATCAGGTCCATCAAGTTCACTGGGGTCAAGTATGGCAGCATACGCAGGGCAGGCAAAGACATTCAAATTTGCTGAGATAGAAAAGGCTACAAATGGCTTTGACGATTCGTCGATACTTGGGGAAGGTGGCTTCGGATGTGTGTACCAAGGGACACTTGAAGATGGAACCACAGTTGCAGTAAAGGTTCTGAAAAGATTTGATGGCCAAGGTGAACGAGAGTTCTTGGCAGAGGTTGAGATGCTGGGACGCTTGCATCACCGAAATTTGGTCAAGTTGTTAGGCATATGCGTGGAGGAGAATGCACGGTGTCTGGTATATGAACTTATTCCAAATGGCAGCGTTGAGTCCCATTTGCATGGTAAGTATGTTATTGCAGATTTTACTCTGCCAGCATATAGAAGTGTCAACAGTTGATTGAAACTAATTACTTAATGTGTTGGCACATTGTAGGAGCCGACCGCGAGATAGCTCCACTTGATTGGAATGCACGTATGAAGATAGCCCTGGGGGCAGGGCGGGCACTAGCATATCTACATGAAGACTCAAGCCCTTGTGTGATTCATCGTGATTTCAAGTCAAGCAACATACTGCTAGAGCATGATTTCACACCAAAAGTTTCAGACTTTGGACTGGCCAGGACTGCGAGGGGGGAGGGGAACCAGCACATCTCCACCCGCGTCATGGGAACATTCGGGTAAGGACTATCTCCTCCTCAACGTCTTGGTATAGTTTTAAACATGGTATGATATTCTGTCTTTCTTCTCAGTTATGTTGCACCGGAGTACGCCATGACGGGCCATCTTCTTGTCAAGAGTGATGTATACAGCTATGGAGTCGTATTACTTGAACTTCTCACAGGTAGGAAGCCTGTGGACATGTCTCAGCCTGCAGGCCAAGAAAGCCTAGTCGCATGGGCTCGCCCATATCTGACAAATGTGGTGGGCTTGCGTCAAGCTGTTGATCCACTTCTTGGCCCTAATGTGCCACTGGACAACGTGGCAAAAGCAGCTGCCATCGCATCCATGTGTGTACAGCCTGAGGTTGCACACCGACCGAGCATGAGCGAAGTTGTGCAGGCCTTGAAGCTTGTCTGCAGCGAGGGTGATGAGGGTCTTGGTTCGGGAAGTTTCAGCCAGGAATTGGCGGCTCGTACGACAGCGGCTTACGATGTAACTGGCATGGAAGCGGAGAGGGTGCTATTATCTGAGATGTTTGGTTCAACGCCTGTCTTCACTCCAGCTGACGATTCAGGTTCTTTCCGCATGCAGTCCAGCTCTGGCCCCCTGATGACAGGCAAGAACAAGAAGTTCTGGCAGAGGATGCGAAACTTGTCGAGAGGTAGTATGAGCGAGCATGGCGCCTCGCCAGATTTTGAGACACACTCACAGTGTAGCAATAGGTGAGTTTTTCTTCTTCTGTCCAGCTTCCAGTCTCGACATGGATATTCAGATGACTGGACATAAAGAGTTTGAAGACCTAGTTTGTGTACATTATGCATGTGGAGATAAAAGGCTATATATATAGTTCAGGATTATCAGAGTACCTGTACAAGATCTGCTCAGATTTGGCTCTACATTTGGTTTGATTTAACGGGTTCTGCCGTACTGCTATGTGGCCATACACAGATACGCCTGCCTTCCGATTTGTAATGTTTCTCTTTTTTCGGCATGTCAGTTTGAGTTAGTTTGTTTTCCCTTTTGTTTGGTTAGCTGTTTGGTAGGAATTGTTAATGTATAGATTTGGAGTTTCGGACTACATTTTGCCATGTGAATTTCAGCTCCATGCACGTACACTAGCATTTGCTGCAATGAAGATGATAGCTTGTCAGTGTTGTGATTATTTGCTTCTTCACAATTCACAACTTGTTTTACCAGTGAAATTCTTTTCTGAAGAAACTATGCAGTCTAACTCTGTCAGGTCTTCTTTCTCTCCTCTAGTCAGATTGGATATACTCTATATGGTAATTTTTGCTGTGGAACTTGTTAAGAGCTGATGTATTTTGATTAGGAATCTTGGATCTGTGCATCTAAAAAATTCTGCAACATTCCAGGACACACCCTTCAGAATGCATGAGTTAGCTCTAAGGGCACCTTCTTTTCCTGAAAAATTTCACTTCATTTTCTAGTTGGGGATCAAAAGTTTCAGCTCTCACTTCATTTTTATTCTTTTGAATAGGGCACCTTCTTTTTCCTGAAAAGTTTAACCTCATTTTCTAGTTGGGGATCAAAAGTTTCAGCTCGATGTTGCAAGTTTCCTAACACCTTTTGTTCATTTCCCATCACAGTTTTTTTTTGTTCTCCATTTCCCCTTTTCTGCGTGGTGTGAAACTGCTGTCATCACATTGTGATTACTGAATCATAATGTTTATTTAGTCCTTGATTAAACAGAGTGATACTAGCACAGACGGTTAGAAGTAGCAGAGCTAAAGACCTGGGGAATCAAAACCTGGATCTTGCCGTGAAAGGGACATGAAAAGATAATCAGAAGTGTTCAAAAAAGAGAGAAGATAATCAGAAAATTATATAAGAGTGATAATGATGCAGTTCTAGGTGTATGGTCTAAAAAGAAGGCTGTTCTAGGTGGCGACTGGCTGCAGGTAGAAGCTCCCTGGGAAGAGATGAGGCGAGGGCAAACGGGGGGTGACAAAGCCAGAAAGAGACCGGCACTGAAATGCCCAGCCATTAGCTACAGCTAGGGTCCGAATCTGATGACACTCGCTGTCAGGAGTCGTTGTTAATCACACATGGAGTACGTTTTAAAAAGGATCCCACAGATTTTCTTTGCAGCTGTCAGGAATCCAAGATGCATGAGCTCACTGCTTACCTGATACTAGTAGTTTGTTCTGCTCTCTCGTTGAGGTCGCGGTTAACGCTCTGCGATGGCGATGTGTATGTGTGTGTAAGGTTTGTTGGATTTGGGGTTTCAGCGTGGAGAGGCCGAGGGGAACTGCGGGCTAGCGATGGATCAAGTGTTGGAGCCTGCGGGAGGACCAAAAGGAGCCGGAGACGGCGGCGACCGGCCGAATCGAGCCGGCGACGGCGACGGCGACGGCGGAGGTGAGTCCGACCTCCGCCCGAGCCGGAGCTGGGCTCAGCCCACAACGCGTCTGCTTCCGTCCACCCCGCTCATCTAGAGCCCGGCCCAACCAAGGCCCAAGGCAGCAACGCAAACGAGTGCTGGATTCCCTCAGGCCCCGCTCGCTCCAGCGCGCTCCCCGCAGCTTCGTTCTTTCTGCTCACCCTCCACCCTAGCACGGCGCCGCACGGCCGCACCCTCACGCGCCGCTGGCACTCCGGCCCGGGCGCCAGCTCCAACCAGCGCTCGAACCTCGACCGGCGACCGACCAGCAGAGCTTCGCGCGGCCGTTCCCTTTCCCAGTCGTCGCCGCCACCGCCAAGCCAAGGGACGAGGCGGGTGCGGTGCGGCTGCCGCCGGAACCTCAAACCACTCGCTGCCTCTGAAGAACAGAACTTTGTTAGCAACCGGAGCAAAAACCAATCGATCAGCAAGCGCTGGAAGCGGCGGCGTGCGTGCGTGTGATTCAGCGATTCCCTCGCTCCCTGCTGGTAATTTCCTGTCTCCTCGCCTCTCCCTGCCCACTTGTGATGTCCGTCAGTCCCATGTGTCATGTCTGAGATGGATGCGTGCCAGTCTTGAATTTAATTCCAGTGTATAATAGAATTAAGCACTAAATTCGTAGTATGTTCAGCTCAAGCATGTAGGAGTAGTATTTTGTAAGCAATGTGAACAAGAGAAATGCAGTGTGGAGTAGCTTCTTTTTTTTTAACAAGGGGGTGGTGCACAGTGCGCCGAATTTCATTTCAAACTGAGCTCAGATACATTGGACAGTATGAATGCTAAACCCAGGACAGTCTAAATTAACAAGCTTCCGAACGAAAGGACAACTAGATTGCCTGTGAGCTAGTTTTACGCACGCAAAGACAGGTTATGATCCGGACTTTGCGCCTGCTGGCATTTTAGTGTAGCTCTGCCACAGTAAGGCTCGAGTGCATGTGCACTTATTTTCTTGATCTTTGCCTACTCTTCTTTTCTGCTCCTTACATCAATTTGTATTGATTGAAATACTATGTGTATGACACCTTCTTCTCATTTTGTTCTCTTTCATTGTACAGTGATGCGATGACTGCTTTGAGGGATTAGTCTGCACAATATTATGCTTTTCAACTTGCCAAGAGTCACAACACCAATTGCTGTACGGTGGTTCATCTCAGTTGCAAATGCAGCAGGCTTTGGTCGAGATATTTCTCCTGTTCAGTTCGCCACCCTGTTAAAGGAATGCAGGTCGGTGAATGCAGTCCATCAAGTTCACCAGAAGCTCATTTCTTCGGGTCTTCTTTCTTATCCAGCATCGTTGTTGGAAGTGTCGTTTCCACCTTTGCCATCTCAGCCGTATTTATCACCAAGATCTTTGGGTACTGGTGTCGTAGCTGCTTATCTTGCGTGTGGTTCCAAAGATGAGGCTCTCACAGCATTGGAGCATGTTGTGCCGTCTCCAGCTGTCTGGTGGAATCTACTCATCCGAGAACACATCAAAGAGGGCCACCTTGACCATGCCATTGCAGTATCTTGCCGGATGCTGCGTGCTGGAACCAGACCGGACCATTTTACTCTGCCGCATATACTAAAGGCCTGTGGAGAGCTACCCTCGTACCGTTGTGGTATCACATTACATGGACTTATATGCTGCAATGGCTTTGAGTCAAACGTCTTTGTATGCAATGCATTGGTGGCGATGTATGCCCGCTGTGGTTCACTGAAGGAAGCCAGCCAGGTGTTCGAGGAAATAGCTCAGAGGGGAATTGATGATGTCATATCATGGAATTCAATTGTTGCAGCCCATGTTAAACACAATAGTCCATGGACCGCGTTGGATATGTTCTCGAAAATGGCAATGATTGTCCACGAGAAGGCTACAAATGATAGGTCTGACATCATTAGCATTGTGAACATTCTTCCTGCATGTGCTTCTCTAAAGGCACTACCTCGAACTAGAGAAATTCATGGAAATACCATTCGGAATGGTACATTTCCAGATGTTTTTGTAGGCAATGCTCTGGTTGATACTTATGCAAAATGTGGTTCAATGAAGAATGCGGTAAAGGTTTTCAATATGATGGAAATCAAAGATGTTGTTTCTTGGAATGCAATCGTGACTGGCTACTCCCAAAGTGGGAACTTTGAGGCAGCCTTTGAGATTTTTAAGAATATGCGCAAGGAAAACATCTCAGCAGATGTAGTGACCTGGACTGCTGTAATTGCCGGGTATGCTCAGAGAGGATGTGGCCAAGAGGCACTCAATGTTTTCCGACAAATGCTCTTTTCTGGTTCAGAGCCAAATTCTATCACAATCATCTCTGTGCTGTCTGCTTGTGCTTCCTTGGGAGCATATTCTCAGGGTATGGAAACTCATGCCTACTCTCTGAAGAATCGTCTTCTATCTTTGGATAACCATTTTGGTGGTACTGGCGATGAGGAGGATCTCATGGTGCACAATGCTTTAATAGATATGTACTCAAAGTGCAGAATCTTCAAAGCTGCACGTTCTATATTTGACTCTATACCCCGAAAGGAACGTAATGTGGTGACTTGGACTGTGATGATAGGTGGGTATGCACAATATGGGGACTCTAATGATGCCCTCGAGCTTTTCTCACAGATGCTCTCGAAACCACACGCAGTTGCCCCGAATGCATTTACGGTTTCCTGCATTCTGATGGCCTGTGCGCATCTGTCAGCCCTGCGTGTGGGTAAGCAAATCCATGCTTATGTGGTTCGTCAACATCAATATGAAGCATCTACATACTTTGTGGCAAACTGTCTTATTGACATGTACTCAAAGTGTGGTGATGTCGATACAGCTAGGTATGTATTTGATGGCATGTCACAAAGGAATGATATTTCATGGACATCAATGATGGCAGGATATGGGATGCATGGTCGTGGCAATGAGGCCCTGGAAATATTTGACAAGATGCAAATGGCAGGCTTTGTTCCTGATGATATATCATTCCTGGTTGTTCTATATGCTTGCAGCCATTCTAGAATGATTGATCGAGGCCTGGATTACTTTGACAGCATGAGCAGAGATTACGGTGTGGCTGCCGGTGCAGAGCATTATGCTTGTGTCATTGACTTGCTGGCCCGCTCCGGGCAGATAGATAGGGCATGGAATATGGTCAAAGACATGCCAATGGAGCCTACTGCAGTAGTCTGGGTTGCATTGCTTAGTGCGTGTAGAGTACATTCAAATGTAGAACTTGCTGAATATGCTCTTAACAAGCTAGTTGAGATGAATGCAGAGAATGATGGATCTTACACGCTCATCTCCAACATATATGCTAATGCAAGGCGTTGGAAGGATGTAGCCAGAATCAGAAACCTGATGAAGAACTCCGGGATTAAGAAGAGGCCCGGTTGTAGTTGGGTCCAGGGTAAGAAAGGAACTGCGTCTTTCTTTGTTGGAGATCGATCGCATTCTCTATCCCCTCAGATTTATGCCCTTCTGGAGAGACTGATTGATCGCATCAAATCTATGGGTTATGTCCCTGAGACAAATTTTGCACTCCACGATGTTGATGATGAGGAGAAAAATAACCTGCTTGCTGAGCACAGCGAGAAGCTTGCTCTCGCATATGGCCTCCTCACAACTTCCCCTGGTTGTCCAATAAGGATCACAAAGAACCTGCGCGTTTGCGGTGATTGCCACAGTGCTTTCACCTACATCTCAAAGATTGTTGACCATGAGATCATTGTGCGGGACTCCAGTCGCTTTCATCATTTTAAGAATGGTGTGTGCTCTTGTGGTGACTATTGGTGATGGCTTCTGAGGCTGAAGCATGAACTGAAAGTGCATTCCAATTGGTTTTTGTACACAGAATGTACTAATGTACTTACCATTCTTTGCTACTGATTAGCCAATGAAGAGCTGAATAGTTTCTCCCCTCCATTGCAATTTTCTTTACAAATATTTCACAGTTCTCTTAAGAGGTATCACCTGGAGTCTTCATTTATTATGCTGATTTCATTAAAAATATTATGGAAATATACATATTTCTTGAGAAATGTGTTTTTGTCTGTCAGTACTTCAAACGTTGTTTTTGTCAGACCAAGTTATTTAAATTATCTGATACTCCCTCCATTCCTAAATATAAGTCTTTGTAGACATTCCACTATGGACTACATACGGATGTATATAGATGCATTTGACTTATATTTAGGAACGGAGGGAGTACATTTTAGAGGTTTATATTTGGTCATTAAAAGGCAAATTAATCATCATTGGTGGAATGCTTGACTGCCGTGCCTATCAAAATCATGAAAATAAGTTACTGCGTACCATTCCATTGTTCCTAAGTTTCTGTTCCAGATGGATTTTGCTCATCATAGGAGGTGTTACAGTGTTCTACTGGAGTTCTCATGATTCTCATTAGATAACTGTTGGAAAAAAGAATGTTACAATTTTATTGTGCTAATAATACAAAATCTCAGGTTGCGACACAAGTACTATAGCAAAATCCATCTCACACTACATTGTATTTTTTTTTTCTGGTTGTTCATGTTTCACCTTGCCTGAGCTCGGTTGTCGTTCAGCGCCCCGATGTGCTCCAGTCTGGTTCTGACCTTATCAAGTTTTTGCCTTAACACAGTGATTTCATCTCTTGTGTTTTGAGCGGAGAAGTTTCTTAACAAATCAGGAAGCACTGATAAAAGAATCTGAAACAGAAGATTGACACAATTTCAGAAAGGTCATCCCACATTTCATTCTCAGGGTTTTCATTCACTTCCAATTCGATGAGAACATCAAATATGGCTGTTTCGGTCAAATTAGATGTTTCGATTAGTGGCCTCTCAACTATTAGTGGTCAGGTTAGTGGTCAGATTAGATACACCGGGCATGGAGATGGGGTGGCCTCTCAACTGGTTGAGGAAGAAACATCTACCTCTGTTCACAAAACAGCAAACGAGAGAGAGAAAACATGTATTCAAAACTTGCTTTGGATATTCAGGAAAGCCGTTATTAGTCCCAATAAGATTTTCCAACAATAGTTCAGTTCATCCAAAGCTCATTCTGCTGCACTATAGTCGATTAGTCGCTCAGTTGGATAAAGTTAGACATCCCATTTTTGAAAACCAAGAACTTCTGATTATACTTGCATATAATAAGCTGTCTCATTATCAAAAAAAAAAGCTCTATGTCTCAGTTATAGATCTGTACCGTTGGGAACGACAAACCTTTAGATTATGAAAGGGAGATTCACATGATTTGGCCCAATCTTTTGTCTACGCTATTTTTTTGTCCCTTCTCAGCTGACGTTGGCAAGATAACATTTCACGGTCTAATGAATCATCTGCTTATTCAGTGGGATGGTTAAGGTATTACATATGATTAAACTCTTCACCACTTAGCGTTCAATATAATTCTCCCAATCTCTCCTTCGATATAAGAATCCAAAGAAGTGTTTTCCTAGTCATCCTAAAAATTTTGTTTGGTCAACTCAGAGCCCCCATAGTTATATTTCTTTCAGTAATATGAACATCCAATATTAACAAATTCACCAGACCACAACACTAATCTTGTTGTGCGGCGTCCACTAGACTGAAGGTATGTCTTCGATTTAAGGGAGAAAAACATAATTGAACATTGCCATATTCACCAGACCATAGTGCAAGATTTGAAGTTAGCGATATACTTCACTGTGCAGTGCCTCGGTATATCATTAATTGGAACTTTATGCTACAAAACTCGCCTAAAAAAACAGCTAATATTTTGGTACGGAGGTAGTATAATACATATAAACCCCTTCCAGTTGACCAAGACTTATTTTGTTGAGCTGTTTTCTCAGAATTTTGGTACTATATTAGTAATCAATCCCATCGTAATCCTCGTAGGCTCCAGCATCACCACCATCAGCATAGCCATCGTTATTGTAATCAGCATAGTCATAGCCACCTTCTATTGTTTCACCATCACCAGTGTCATGTGCATATTCTCCATCAAAGCCCATGTCTCCTTTTTCATTTGCTTCACTAGCTTCATCTTTAGTCTGCTTGCAGTAAGCATTTGGGTCGCAGGAAACATAACAAATTAGACCAGATTAAAAAAAAAAAACTCCCCTCTTGAACTAAAACCACAACGAGTAATTTGGAACGGAGGGAGTATATGAGTAGCAATTTTAATTTCATGCAGGTGATATTCTAAGCGTAATTTGTAAATATATAATCAATTAACCTCACAGAACCAAAGAAAACCATAAATTCAGTAACATAAACTCATAAAACATACATTATACAATCCACCAACTGCTTCGACGTTGATTTTTGACCCAAGTCCCTGCAAGAAACAACGTTATATATTAAATGCCAGTTTGTTTGCATGCTTAGCTTAACATGTACTCCCTCCGTTCCAAATTACTCGTCGTGGTTTTAGTTCAAATTTGAACTAAAACCACGACGAGTAATTTGGAATGGAGGGAGTATTACAACGTTCACAGGACAAGCAAGTTTTGGGCGGCTATGGCTGAACAATATGTTCATTACCTTTCGTTTTAACATATTGTATGTTGCTTCCGCTGGTGTTTCAGCAGGTGTTGAGTTCTTCGAGTCATCATTACGTCTCCGTTTCTACATGAAAAATGCATGGGCAATCATGAACCCAATCGAAAATGTTAAGCATACATAGGAGGCTTGTGTTACACTAGTAAGATTTCATACTTTCTGTTGTCCCTCTCCCACGCCCACACCTCTAGCTGCCAGTTCAGCTGCTAAAGCTTCCTTTGCGGCTTGTTCCTGCCAAATAAAGCAGCAGACAGTTACACTTGCACCCCATGTGAGAATAAAGCCCTGTTTGGAATGTCTCCACTCCGCGGAGTTGTGGAGCTCCGTTTTGGCAGCTCCGTCAAAGTTAGCTAAGTCTGGTCCGCTCTGGGAGCGGAGTTAGAGGAGCGGAGAGGAACCGAATACTCCCTAAGAACCGCCTAATGTTGCTAGAGTTACAATACCTACCTCTAGGTATTCTTTGTTCATTTCCTCCCAAATTATCTTTTTGTACTGCGTCTCTTCCTCATTGTGAAGATACCCGTCAACCTATCAAATTAATGGAGAATTAGATATCACAAATAACATATCTGGCCATCTTTCAGGCTCAGAGATCCCAACAAATTAGTCTGGAAGTGTGCTGAACAGATGGATGGATAAAGGTACCTCCAAATCATCAATATCAGAAAAACTTTCTGGATCAGCATCAGCTTTACCATTTTCACCTAAGGATGCCAAGGAGCATTCGGAAGTTGATCAGCAACAATCAACTTGACAATATGAACCCAAAAGTGGCCTGGTACTGAACTGAAATTACTATTGCATGTTACAACTAACAAACCTCCAACTTCAGGATCTTTTGAAGCTACATAATCCTTTCCAATTTCCCCAGAACCAATTGTTGCAGATTTATCTCCAACTGAATCCTGCTTGAAACAAGGCAAACTGAATTTTCAAAAACAAGTATATATAGGGCACACAACACACATAGTGGATAATAAAAGAAAGAGCTAACGCAGATGCGGTGAAGAGGTAATATACATGGTATAGGCATACATCACAATGCAATAAAACTATAAGCAATACAGGTACATTTTGCAGTTCAAATATTCCATCAGAAGATATCACAGCATGATTGGTAGTCTGGTACCGTGCCCAACAGAATTAACGAGTATATTTTTGTCTTTCACGTCCTTCAAGTGCAACAGATGAGGCAGCATGTAACTTTGTTGAAAAAATAAGAGAAGCTAAATTGGCACTACATATCAGAACACTTGCAGAAAACAGTGTTATTGCAAACTTGTGATACCAGATGCAAGGAAAAATCTGAGAGTAATTTAACACCTCGCTGTGGACACCCAATCTGAAATGAGGAGTGTACTATAAAAACTAGACTAATAAAATAAAGATGGAACTTGGAAGTTTTAAGAACCTTGGAAATAACCATGCAGCAATGTTGCAAAATTATTATAAAACGGATAGTATAACAATTCCATATGTAGTTACGCATTACAGCTACACAACAAAATATTGGATAAATGGAATCAGTGCATTTTAAACCCCTGAATTATCACATAAGTATAAGTTTCACCCACAACTATACAACTGACTAACTAACACAATCAACTTCAAAACCAATACAAATAACCCGTGTCCTAAAACTACCCTGGTTGCATAGTTGTTTTGCCATGTAGCAGCCACAAACCGATGTCAGCCTGTCAACCTGATCCCAACAGCAGCAGCAGTTCTTAGATACGATCCTCACTGGGATAGTGGGATCTCGGGGCCGCAGCGGGCGTAGCTCCCTCTTGACTAGCAACATGGGTGACATAAAAATGGTGGGGACAAAGCCACTACCAAAGTTTCTTATTTCCCCTGATTCAATATAAAACTACTGGCTTCTTCTAGGCCGCATGTCATGAGTCTGTTCGGATAAGTAGACTATTTGCCCCTATCTTGTGAGCTTTGTGTTACAACCTGCCCCAGTTGGAATAAGGGCCCAGATGCAGCCTACTAGTGATGCGTGCATGCATGAGCACATTTGGGAGAATAGTCCTACATTGCTTAGAGAACTAGAGTACCACTAACATGTAAGCCAAGGGTTCCAAGGCAAGCCATGGGTTAACCATTTTGCATGAGTTGAGTTCAGAAAAATGGAAATGGTTAGTTGTCTGTCGTGTGTGGCCAACCCAAATGGGGTTAGGTCTAAGCCAGACTGGAACCCGGGCTGTTTGGCAAGCAGAATGAGCCGATGAAGAAGCAGGGGAACAAGGAGAGGTCAACGCCACTACAGATCTTCCTCATCTTGCAAGAATCCAGTACCAGTGATGCTTTCTTCCACCCCACTAAGAAACAGCACCATCTTCTTCTCACCTAAAGTCCATCTCCCAAAGGACGGGCTGCCTCATCAGTGATGTCCCAGATGAGTGAAGGCAGAGAAGGTGCACTGTAGTAGCGCCTCTTGATTTGTTGAGTACATAGGGTATGAAGCACGAGTTTGAGTAAGTTCAGGACAGATTATTACCTCTGTAGTGCTCGTGATGTTATGTTCAGCATCAGAATTCTGTATCTCACAAATTGACTCTCCTAACATTGCTTCCTTATTAGCAGCAGCTTCCTCAGCCTTCTTAGCAGCTTCCAGTCTTTGTTTTTCAGCTCGTTGGAAAGCTGGAGGGTCAGCACCACCCTCCAGTCCACCCGACAGTTTAGTAAACTGAACAATCAAGTCATGTGTCAATGGCGAATGGAGTATCAAAACCAATGCATTATAAGCATAGTAAATGTGTATTACTTTGTTGTAGCACTTCTCACAAAGTCCATGAGCAAAATGCTCAACAGCTTTATCCTTGTGCTTGCAGAGGACTTCTCCAGATATGGGTGAAAATTTTGAAACAGGCTCTTCATCAGCCTTTGCCAAAAAATCTTCAATCTAGCAAAGGGGCGTGAAGAAGTGCTTATGAATATGTTGTATGTTAAAAAAAAAGTGAGCAGTTCCTGCCCCAATCCTCAGGGGCCATTTTCATTTACAGTATAGCATAATTTATCTTGGCATGATATCCAAGGTCAAGACAGATAATGATACATTTGTAGTAGATGTGACAAGAGAAGGTAGCGACATGAAATGGCATGCCCCAATGCTCTAGCAGATACTCCCTCCATTCCAAACATAAGGTGTGTTGATATTTTGAGAAGTCAAACTTATCTGTGTTTGAGGAAGTTCATTGAGAAAAATATCAATATCTCATCACAAAAAAAGAGAGAAAAATATTGATACCTAGAATACCAAATCAGTATCATTAGATTCATCGTGAAACATATTTTCATAGCTTATCTATTTGGTATTGAAAATTTTGATATAGTTTTCTACAATCTTGGTCAAACAGAGAGATGTTTGACTTTTGAAAAATTAATACACCTTATATTTTGGAACAAAGGAAGTAAAAATATTATCACCTATAATTTGCTGTCTGAAAGGCTAAAAAGTAAAGATTATTTGCTTTAGTGATATCACACACAGTCCAATTCTTGCCCCACTCACTGCTGGATGATAATCACTTGGTATGCTTCAGAATGGACAGCTTAATAACGACTTCCACAAGATAGTGATAACCAAACAATTTGCACCGACTGATCGCTGACCATTCAGTGTAGCAACATCAAATAACAATTTTGCTAAATTTCACTTTTCAGTTGCCTAATTTTTGTTAACTTCATAGTACTAAGCCTAAATTGCAGTGCGCAAGTAATATGCACTTTCTGTGAACATTTAATGCAATTTTTAGTTCTATTTGTTTCAGTGTTTTTTAGGGGTTAACCTAGGTACTTGTTTTTCTTGTAAAGTTTAGAATTTTTTTATCCAGCTTAGATGTATGTTTTTTCTCTTTGTATTCTGTGGAACATGGTTTTATAGAAGTGAGGGGAGCGACCTAATTGGATTGATCTTTGCCAAAGGGTGTGGACTTGGGAGAAGTGACTAATATCTAGTGAAACTGAAGTCATCGGATGAATACACAGCCCCATTAGTCAACTTCAAGAAAAGCATATACATACCGTTAAGCTGCCAGAATCTGTATTTTCAAACTCTATCAAGCGCTTAGTTAGTGTTGCCTCACATACATGCACAACCGCAACCTGACAAACATAGCACAAATGTGTCAAATCATATTCAAGCCCACATTGTGCATAAAAGTAATGGATTTACACAATAAATGCTGATTAACAAAAAGGAAGCCATTTAGAACACAATTCTCGAATAAGTAGATCTGTCCTGAGCATCTGAGCTTACAATATTTGACTTGGTATAATTATAGCCATGTGAAAGTGCAGCAATATATAATGCTGCACCACATAATCCACTTGGCTTCCTCCCAGTCTGCAACACGTGACAAACTATTACAATCTTACAAAGGAACCTTAAACAAAACTAAAAGGGAGAAGATGCTAACCTGCATCCAGTCTCGCTTCATGCTAGCTACGATGCGTAAAGCTGTGTCTGAGACAGCATTGTCCCTTTTCCCAAGTAAACCTGCAGACAAAACCAGTTAATTAGAACAAAAACATAAACAAACAAATAAATAAAAACATGGTTAATTTTCTTGCCAAGAGGTGCAGTTGTCCATCTAATCGTGCTTACAAGCAAAAACACCCATGTGGGCAAGGAAAAGCTCATTCAAGAGCCGTATTAGCTCGCATTTGACCAACTTTTGATTACACATACTTCATAGCCTCTGTAGCCTATTAACATTAAATCTACATATACAGCCGAGGACAGATATTCTCTGTCATTAGCATGTCACTAGCTCTTATTTTGTGTAGCCTTTTCTCTTCACACCATAAGATGCAGTAAATTTCTTCTTTTCATGCAATGGCATACGGTACAACTGAACAATTGACCAGTAAGCCATGCAGTATTAAGTAGCAAAAGTCTAGTTTTGCCCCTCAACTATCCATGAAGAGTCTTTGGCCCCTTCTAAGCCTCAGTACCGTTTATCCCTTGCCCTAAAGCACCCTGGCTGCAGTCTAACATGGCGCTCACGGGATCCTTGTAAGCGTATCCCATGTACTGTGCAATGGGCCGCACATTTCAGTGACAAAAACATTTCCTCTTACACAGATCTTCATTTCCCACAGATCTCTTGCTGTCACCATCTAAACAGAGGTGCCACTGGCCCCGCCGGCCTTCCACTAGACCCCATGTCATGAGTTTTCTCGGTATTATAGTGGATAGCGGTCCAATGACTGGGAGAGTCCAGGACAGAGGTTCATCCGTACGCTGCGGGCATGGATCAAACGACTAAGGGTTGTGCGGCCATGGCGCTGGAGATGAGAGGGAGAGTACGTCGGATGTGGATTAGATCTTTACTGGTTTATTCACATTCCTTGGTACATGGCGATTGTGTCCCTTATATATAGTAGACTCAACTTGACGCCTCAGAATATAATGAATAAAATCTCAACTTCCCTAACAGACCATATATTTGTCTTCCTAACTAAGACAATCTCGTTCCGCACTAAATATATATATCCTTACTAAATAATATGCTACTTTTACCCCCCTTCTCTTCTTTTAACTGCTACTGCAGAGCCAGCGTCTAATTGTTGTTCCGGCATTGGATATACAGTAGATGCCCCGCTCCTGTAGCCACCTACTCCCGCATGCTTCCATGTCACTGTGAAAGTTGTGGCCACGGTGCTGCTAGGAGCTTAGATGGATCATAGGATGACAATTAGAAAATTCAGGTAAGGAACTCCACAAGTCCAAGAAACTCTCAATTGAGGCATTTCCCAACAAACTACTGCACTGGAATCAAGACAGGGTGATGCCTCATTCATACGAAATCGAAGTGATCTTGCAACAAAAGAACATAACTTTTCTGCATCAATTAGGCTCTCACATGCAAATCCAAACCCCCAAATCAGGGGCAGATCTCGACGGCAGGAGAGTCACTGCGCCCATTTATACGAAGCCAGTCATATCGAGAGGGTGCAGCGGAAGCAACGGTAATCTAGTGGTCAGGAGATTTGAGTCGGACTATTAGTGAAAGGAAGGAAGAAGCAAGGGCCACAGTTCCAGCAAGTTTATTGTGCCTAGAAGAAGAGTTGGAAGATGAATGAGATCCCGGAGGAAAGGTCAAAGGAGAAACATATCTTTAAAAACAAGGGTTGAAGTATGATTCGGAATCTAGGAACAATATAATTTAGTCTAAGATACTAAAAAGAAATAGCACAGTTACAATAGAAGGGGGAACTCATTTTTAGACTTTTTGATATGATTTGTCAAGTACTCATGAGATTATGTTGTTTGGAATTAGAATTCATGCAAAAACTGAACCAACAAAAACCAGACCAGTATTGGGGTAGTTAGCAGAAACATGGAGAGGCAGGCAGGCTTGAGAAAGACGAAAAAATGAATTCATGTGTAGAACAAGAGTGTACATCTATGGAACAAAAGAAAAAATCTCAACTAAATAAAGAGGTACATAGAAATATATGATTAACTTACGTTCTGTAAAACGATGGATGAAAAGGCTAGGATCTATGAGTTTCTGAACAATTGGATGTTCTGCAAGTAGCAAAACTTGGCAAAGTTGCAGAAAAACAGCACCTAGGACATAACTGAAAAAAAAATAGATGAGCCTTTTTACTACAGATTACAAGATAAATGGCAAGAGAATGGTTCACTTACACGCTAATCTTCAAATAGTCCGAGAAATCGATAAGGAGATAAGCCTTTTTACTTTGCCTGACAAGAGAAGCAATTAAGCATGGATGTAAGTACTAACCATATAGTTTGCTGAAACCAAGTGACAACCATTGGCTTAAAGAGAGCAGATTTCGGTGAACCACAAAGAACATAAAAGGGAAACAAGACTTTTTCAGCACAGCAATAAATCATGACGTGTAGTGATAGTGCTTGCTGCACATATAATAAGTCCATTTATACACCCACAGAATATACCTAGTCTAGTAAGTAGTAATATCCGTTTCATGTGGACGCTGTAGATGCCCTTTTTTTATACATAGATAGATGACCAAGTTAATTTATTACTAGCACGTATTTGAGGATAGGTATTTCCATTTGCAGGAAGTATTTTAAGAATAGTAAACAAACAAAAACTAACATCACTGGGCTACTCAGAAGAGCTCTGAACTCAAGAATTTAGGAAACAGTCTTGATAGTAGACCACTCCTTACTATATAGAATGTATATCTGAGAGGCATGGGTTCGCCGTGCATGTCTATAGAAGAAGCTTGGTTGTCCCATAGGTTCATACAGCTTAGGCGCTTGTCTCTTGGTTTTCTCGCTTGTTGTTTTACGAACTCACCAGGACAGAAGTTTATCTAGATCAAGCATCTAATTTTCTAGTAAGAAACCAGAGATATAGAATGAAAGTAAAACATAATGCGCCAATACTGTATTGCGATTTTTAAAAACCATATAGTAAAGATGGTTTTGCAGTTTTTTAGAGGAAATTAGACTTGCGTCATGAAGCAATCAATGACTAATAAACTAAGGAAGATTCCTAGCCCCACCAAAAATGGGGGAGGACAGGGTCATATATGAAAAAGGGCAAAATGGATAGGAAGGCTTACAATAAAGCAACAAGAGACAAACTGTTAATTAGGTGATAGCGTACCGGCAGGCAATGTAAAGACAAGCTGCTGCAACATGAGTTGTTCGACGGCCCCTTGTAAAATTATGGTCCACAGCTAGCTACACTTCAACAAAAAGAAATATCATTCTCATAATTTTTCATAACTATTACTGAGTGATAACAAAAATCCATACTGTATAAAATTTATGAGCCATATCAATGATAGTATCTCCACCACCAACATGTAAGCTAGTGACAATCTGCCAAATCTCGTCTCTCCCTACGGAAATAAATCACAGGCTTAATTCACAAAGTGGGAAGAACAATCAATAGTTCAATACAACAAAGGAGTGCCCTAAAAGCCATACCTTTCATTAAAGTCCTTTCATGGGATAGTGAACTCCCACTTTCGATGCTGCTCAGTATGTTTCCAGCCAGCCTGCTCTGTACACATCCAAGAAAGTCAACCTCACAAACTACACAGATAAATTAAGGAAGTGAATAATGAGAAGCACAATAATAAGACCAACCGCTCCGGAACTGTCCTTGACAAAAGTAGGCTCATCGGTGTAAATCTCCTGATCAAGAACCTTTCCACATGTCCCACAACATCTGACCATCAAACATGACAAGACACATGAACAACCGCTGAAGCTGCTTAATAGAAATCTATTAAGCAAGAAAGTAACAGGCTGATCAACAAAATCATGTACACAAACAATTATACGGCCTGATTTCAGATGCAATAAGAATAACAAAGAAAGAACAGGAAAGAGGATCTCACATATATCCTTTGTCAGGATCCTTTATGTATGGGCAATAATCAGCACAGTGAGTACAGTAAACCATTGGTGAACAGAAGTAGTGGACCTAGGAGAATGATCCAACTCCAATTAGCCTTCAAATAAGAGGATTACAAGGAATGTGGTCTTCAACCTTCAAAAGCAAAAAAAGGAATCTATTCAGATTGTGAAGTAAATACAAGGAATAGCATACTTCGATTTGGATTATTTTTCTATCCAGTTCCAATCTAACAACACATTTTACAGTTGGAGCATTACAACTAGCATGCGAGGGGCGACCTGCTTCTGAACTGTGTGTGCACTTACTCTGGAGGTCAAACACGGGAGCAGGACAGGCTGTATTCCAGTCCGAACAAATATCAAAACATTCAAGCACTACTTTTGATTTCTAGGATTAAATGTTCAGTGTGGGAAGACTAAAATTCAACACACTGAAGTTTAACTCCCTATTCAAAATCGACCATGAAGTTACAACAATGAAACTAAACTAAACTTTCAACTCAAAAAAAGTGTTGAGATCTTTGAAAGCACATAGTTACACCGCTGGCAACAGCGTCCTGACCAATGGTCCGCGTGAATCCCCTAGTCCCAACGCAGTAGTAGTATGTGTAGTAACACTTCTTAGGACAGCATCGAGCAGCTTTATTGGCTTGTCCCCCACAAGTCGTGGTGGCTCAGGAGCAATGGCACCAGAGCAAGAGCAGCCTCGTCAACTCAAAATGTGGATGCATCAGCAGAATTAGAGGACACATCTATGGTTGACAACATGATGCAAGGCATTTGAATCCAATAAAGTAGTGCTAGTTGCATTCTAACACACACCACTAATTAAATTTTAAATCTCTCTAATTCCAAGATCGGCAAACACAGTCCAGTTAGTGAAAAGCAAAAGAACCAACCAAATTGTATTCTTTACACACAACACATCCAATCTTAGAGCGGCCAAAAAGTAAGAATGAGAATATCCTTACACGCCTCGGTGTGGAGGCTGCGTGGCGGCGCAGCAGGTAGAGGGCGGCGTCAGGGGCGTGGGCGGCGGCGGCGGCGCTGCTTCAGTGGAGGGGGGCGTCTAGGGTTGGGATCGGCGGCAGCACAACTCCAGGGAAGTGGCGCGTCGGACGGGAGGTTGGGCAGAAGTGGGAGGCGGGGAGGAGCGCCGGGCGGCAGCACGGAGGTGTGGAGAGAGGCAGGAGCGGCCGCCAGGCCGGGGCAAGGGAGGAGGAACACGGAATGGTGGAGCGGCGAGGGCCGAGGGTTCATCGAGGTTTCTACGAGAGCTCAGCTTTGGTTTTGGGAAATGCTATCCGGCGAACGTTCGCTGGGATGTGATCCCGCCGAACGCCACCAGAGCCGTTAGATCCAGATTAGACGGTGGCAGTTTTTGCAAAAAATTACCCACAATTTAAACAACCTGAAATCTAAAAAGTGCATACGCACTATTTAGACGGAACGAGCGGTCAGCTCCTGGCCGCTCGATCCCGCCGCGAATCACCGCACGCGTGGACCTGGTACCATCTGGCCGGGGAGTCTCAATCGCAAAACTATTGGCGTTTGTCGCTATCTACCCCTTCCACGCATTTCATCCATATCCCCTTTGTGTCCGCCGCTTCCACTACACCTCGCGCCGGCCACCTCTGCGGCTCCGCCCTTCTCATGTCGGCGCTGCAAGTTGGGGACGTGTGCCATGCCACTCGGCTGGATCGGGGCGCTGCAGCTCGCGTATATACCGAATCTGGTGTCCGGCGTACCCACCCACGCCGGACCTATTGAGGCTGGGTGGAGGGCGAAGGGAGCTCTGTACAGACGAGGGGGGAGGGAGCAGTGGCCGCCGTGATGTCTATGCGTGAATGTAGGGGAGCGGCCGGAGGAAGAATGGACACAGAAGGGGGAAAGGAGCTCGTCCTCGATCTGGAGCAAGACTGTGACACCCCGATAGTTAAGCTACAGTAAATCCGTGTTAATGATGCCAGGTCATCGTAATTAAAATTTCGCTAAACCTCACTTGCTTCAAAGTAAGTTCAAATACAAATTCAAATTATAGTTTCATAAAAAAATTAAAAATGTCCATTGGGTTGTAAGAATTCACTAACAAATTTTCATGAACAAACCAAATATTATTTGAATTATTAAAACGCCCTTAACCTATTTAAAATTGTACCAACAACTTTTAATTGATCCAATTTCAATTAAATAAATATTTTCACTTTTCAAAATAAATTAAAACTTGTTGTGCCAGCTCATAGCAATGTCTTGTATTTATGTGCCAAGTTTCATCTGTAACAAAATTCGTTTGCTCGCTCAAATAAATACAAAACAGTAGGAAAATACATAAAAGAAAAGGTAAAAAAAGTAAAAGAGAAAACTACTAGCACTTACGGCCCGCGACTACAGGAGCCGGACCAGCCCATCAATGCCCTTCATCCCTTACCTCTCTGTTCACCGCACCTCGTGGACACAGAGAGCTCGTCCATGGTTGGGGATCGCCACGCGGCATGCATCCAGCGCCCTTGGCCTCCTACTTGACTCCCCTCGATGCCCTGCGAACCCTAGCCTCTCCACTTCTTCCTCCTCGCGCCGTTTTCTTCCACGCGCAGCCACCCGCCGTTGTCGCTGCCATGAACGTCGTCGTCCATGTGGTCTCCGGCCACCGTGCACCGCAAAGCTATGCCCAGGAGACGCGCTGCCCTCGACTACGTCCTCTACGCCAAGCCATCGGAGTCGGGGACCACCACCACGCCGGATCCGACCGTCTTCTTCCTCGACGGCCGCCGGCGATCCCCGACGATTCCGGTGCCTCTGCTGCTCCTAAGCCCACGCCGGGCCTCCTTGTGCCTTCCCCGTGAGCTCCGGCTACTTTCCCCTCTCCTCGCGCCTCTCCTTCTTCCTCGTAGCTCGCTCCCCACGCTGTTTTCGCCATGGCCGAAGCTCTGCGTCCGCGCCCGCGTGGCCCAGCCACCTGCAGCCAAACCCTGGAGCCATCTACACGAGCCCCGTGCGCGCCCGACCGTGCGCCGCCCGCGTGCTCGCGCTCCGCCTTGCCTCTAGTTGCTTCTGCTGCACTGCTGCTTTAGCCGCCGCCGTCGCCTACAGCTTGTCGTGTCTGCCAGCGCCCAGCGCGTCGTTGGTCGCACCATCAACCAACTCCCCTAGCTACTTCCCGCACCCGGAGCTTGCTCCTTGCGCGCGCCGCTGGCGCCGTGGCCGTGCTCACCCCTCCCGCACCCACTTCCGTCGCTTCCGCCGGCACCCTGCGTCCCACCTCCGCCCGCTCCTCCGGTTGCCCGTAGCCGCGCCCCACCGCTTGCGGCGGCATCCGCCTCCGGCCGGCGGTGCCCACCCGGGCCGCCACTGCCCCGCCACTGCTATTGGCTCAAGCGGAGGCCGCCAGCGCCCCCCCCCCTTTGCCACTTCCGCCCTCCGCCGTGGCCTCTGGCCACCGGAGTTAACCCACCGGCCTAATTGGCCATTAAGGCCCTAACCCACCTACTAACCCCCACTCACATACGGGCCCCACGTGTTTAATTAAAATAAATAACCATGTCAGTTTAGTCACTGGGTATGACATGTGGGACCCCCCTGTTAATTAAATCCTTTTAACTAAAAGCTATTAACTAGCAGTCTATGACAGGTGGGCCCCGACGCCCCTTTGACTGGTCAACGTGGACCAGTCAACTGCTGACTATGCACTGCCGGGTGCACTGCACCGGGTGCATCTAACAATTTTCCTTTTAAATTTCGAAATTAATATAAATTCCAGAATATTTAGAAAATGTTTTAAAAAACTTTAAAATTAATATAAAATAATCCGTAACTCGGATGGAAAAACTTTATACATGAAAGTTGTTCAGAACGACGAGACGAATCCGAATACGCAGTCTGTTCGTTCACCACACATCCCTAGCATAGCGAACATGCAACAATCCACCTCCGTTTCATCTGCCCAAAAACGTCAAACATCGGTAATACTTTCCCGGATGTTTTCCCCCTTCGTCAGTAGCACCTACTACTATGTTAGGTCACCTCTAACACCGCTAATGCCATGTTACACTTTGTGATGCTTTGATTGCTCTGTTATTTATTGTGTTCCCCCTCCGTTACTTCTTTCCGGTAGACCCCGAGACTGCCGGCGACCCCCAGTTCGACTACGGAGTTGATGACCCTTCTTGCCAGAGCAACCAGGCAAGCCCCCCCCCCTTGATCACCAGATATCGCCTATTCTTCTCTATACTGCTTGCATTAGATTAGTGTAGCATGTTACTGCTTCCAGTTAATCCTATACTGCTGCATAGCCTGTCCTTGCTACTACTGTTGTTACCTTTACCTGCTATCCTACTACTTAGTATAGGATGCTAGTGTTCCATCAGTGGCCCTACACTCTTGTCTGTCTGCCAAGCTATACTACTGGGCCGTGATCACTTCGGGAGGGGATCACGGGCATATAATATATACTTTACACTGTTACATTACCTGTGGTACTGTTCGGAGATGGGGGCTGAAGGGGCAGATGGCTCCATCTAGGTAGTGGTGGGCCTGAGTTCCCGACGGCCCCAGACTGCTACTTTGTGGCGGAGCGACATGGCAGGTTGAGACCACCTAGGAGAGAGGTGGGCCTGGCCCTGGTCGGCGTTTGCGGATACTTAAACATGCTTAATGAGATCTTGGTATTTGATCTGAGTCTGGCCACTGGCTTATACGCACTAACCATCTACGCGGGGACAGTTATGGGCACTCGACGTCGTGGTATCAACCGAAGCCTTCATGACGTCAGCGACTGAGCGGCGCGCGCCGGGTTGGACCGCGTAACGCAACTTCCTTTGTAATGGAGGTTGCTAGGTCTGCTCACCGGCCGCGTACGCAACGTGCAGGTGTGCAATGGGCGATGGGCCCAGACCCCTGCGCCATAGGATTTAGACCGGCATGCTGACCTCTCTGTTGTGCCTAGGTAGGGCTGCGACGTGTTGATCTTCCGAGGCCGGGCATGACCCAGAAAAGTGTGTCCGGACAAAGGGGATCGAGCGTGTTGGGAAATGTGGTGCACCCCCGGAGGGAAGTTGATCTATTCGAATAGCCGTGTCCCTCGGTAAAAGGACGACCCGGAGTTGTACCTTGACCTTATGACAACTAGAACTGGATACTTAATAAAACACACCCTTCCAAGTGCCAGATACACCCGGTGATTGCTCTCTCATAGGGCGACGAGGGGAGGATCATCGGTTAGGATTATGCTACACGATGCTACTTGGTGAACTTACCATCTACTCTCTTCTCCTGCTGCAAGATGGAGGTTACCAGAAGCGTAGTCTTCGAAAGGATTAGCTATCCCCCTCTTATTCCGGCATTCTGCAGTTCGGTCCACATATGATACCCTTATTCCATTTGATACCAATGCATACATATGTAGTGTAGCTCATTGCTTGCGAGTACTTTGGATGAGTACTCACAATTGCTTTTCTCCCTCTTTCCCCCCTTTCCCTTCTACCTGGTTGTCGCAACCAGATGTTGGAGCCCAGGATCCAGACGCCACCGTTGCCGACGACTCCTACTACACCGGAGGTGCCTACTACTACGTGCAGCCCGCTGACGACGGCCAGGAGTAGTTTAAGAGGATCCCAGGCAGGAGGCCTGCACCTCTTTCGATCTGTATCCCAGTTTGTGCTAGCCTTCTTAAGGCAAACTTTTTTAACTTATGTCTGTACTCAGATATTGTTGCTTTCGCTGACTCGTCTATGATCGAGCTCTTGTATTCGAGCCCTCGAGGCCCCTGGCTTGTAATATGATCCTTGTATGACTTATTTTATTTGTAGAGTTGTGTTGTGATATCTTCCCGTGAGTCCCTGATCTTGATCGTACACGTTTGCGTGTATGATTAGTGTACGATCAAATTGGGGGCGTCACAAGTTGGTATCAGAGCCGGCTGCCTGTAGGAATCCGCCTTCCACACTCCTTGGCTGAAGTCGAGTCTAGACATTACAAAACTTTTTACTAACATGGTTGTGTGCCTTACGGGCCCATGTCGCCATCTGGGTGGTATTAGGATCTTTTACTCCTCATCTATACTCTAGGACTCTGATCTCTCTTCTATTCGGGTTAAATGATTTACTAAATCTGACTCTAGGTTCTCGTACCTACTTCTCCCGGAGAGCCCCTTATCATAGATGTGTTGGGGAACGTTGCAGAAAACAAAAAATTTCCTACGGTTTCACCAAGATCCATCTATGAGTTCATCTAGCAACGAGTGATTGGATTGCATCTACATACCTTTGTAGATCACGCGCGGAAGCGTTCAAAGAACGGGGATGAGGAAGTCGTACTCGACGTGATCCAAATCACCGGAGATCCTAGCGCCGAACGGACGGCACCTCCGCGTTCAACACACGTACGGTCAGTGTGACGTCTCCTCCTTCTTGATCCAGCAAGGGGGAAGGAGAGGTTGAGGAAGATGGCTCCAGCAGCAGCACGACGGCGTGGTGGTGGTGGAGCTGCAGTACTCCGGCAGGGCTTCGCCAAGCTCTATGGAGGAGGAGGAGGTGTTGGAGAGGGAGAGGGAGGCACCAAAGGCATGGGGTGTGAAGCCCTTCCTCCCCCACTATATATAGGGGGCCTAGGGGGGCGTCGGCCCTAGGAGATGCAATCTCCTAGGGGGGCGGCGGCCAAGGGGAGGAGGGCTTGCCCCCCAAGCAAGGGGGCGCCCCCCTTAGGGTTTCCCCCCCCCCCCCCAACCCTAGGCGCATGGGCCCTAGGGGGTGTGGCGCCCCAGCCCACTTGGGCTGGTTCCCTTCTCCATACAGCCCATAAGGCCCCCGGAAGAGGTGGCCCCTCCCGGTGGACCCCCGGAACCCCTCCGGTGGCCCCAGTACAATACCGATATGCCCCCGAACCTTTCCGGCGATCGTATGACAACTTCCCATATATAAATCTTTACCTACGGACCATTCCAGAACTCCTCGTGACGTCCGGGATCTCATCCGGGACTCCGAACAACATTAGGTAATCACATACAAGTCTTCCTAACAACCCTAGCGTCACCGAACCTTAAGTGTGTAGACCCTATGGGTTTGGGAGACATGTAGACATGACCGAGAAGGCTCTCCGGTCAATAACCAACAGCGGGATCTAGATACCCATGTTGGCTCCCACATGCTCCTCGATGATCTCATCGGATGAACCACGATGTCGAGGATTCAAGCAACCCCGTATAGAATTCCCTTTGTCAATCGGTACGTTACTTGCCCGAGATTCGATCGTCGGTATCCCAATACCTCGTTCAATCTCGTTACCGGCAAGTCACTTTACTCGTACCGTAATGCATGATCCCGTGACCAGACACTTGGTCACTTTGAGCTCATTGTGATGATGCATTACCGAGTGGGCCCAGAGATACCTCTCCGTCATACGGAGTGACAAATCCCAGTCTTGATCCGTGTCAACCCAACAGACACTTTCGAAGATACCCGTAGTATACCTTTATAGTCACCCAGTTACGTTGTGACGTTTGGTACACCCAGAGCACTCCTACGGTATCCGAGAGTTACACGATCTCATGGTCTAAGGAAAAGATACTTGACATTGGAAAACTCTAGCAAACAAACTATACGATCTTGTGCTATGTTTAGGATTGGGTCTTGTCCATCACATCATTCTCCTAATGATGTGATCTCGTTATCAATGACATCCAATGTCCATAGTCAGGAAACCATGACTATCTGTTGATCAACGAGCTAGTCAACTAGAGGCTTACCAGGGACATGTTGGTGTCTAAGTATTCACACATGTATTACGATTTCCGGATAACACAATTATAGCATGAATAAAAGACAATTATCATGAACAAGGAAATATAATAATAATCCTTTTATTATTGCCTCTAGGGCATATTTCCAACACTCGCTCCCCACGCTGTTTCCGCCATGGCCGAAGCTATGCGTCCGCGCCCGCGTGGCCCAGCCACCTGCAGCCAAACCCTGGAGCCATCTACACTAGCCCCGTGCGTGCCCGACCGTGCGCCACCCGCGTGCTCGTGCTCCGCCTTGCCTCTAGTTGCTTCTGCTGCACTGCTGCTTTAGCCGCCGCCGTCGCCTACAGCTTGTTATGCCTGCCAGCGCCCAGCGCGTCGTTGGTCGCACCATCGACCAACTCCCCTAGCTACTTCCCGCACCCGGAGCTTGCTCCTTGCACGCGCCGCTGGCGCCGTGGCCGTGCTCACCCCTCCCGCACCCACTGCCGTCGCTTCCGCTGGCACCTTGCGTCCCACCTCCGCCCGCTCCTCCTATCGCCCCCAGCCGCGCCCCACCGCTTGCGGCGGCATCCGCCTCCGGCCGGCGGTGCCCACCCGGGCCGCCACTGCCCCGCCGCTGCTATTGGCTCAAGCGGAGGCCGCCAGCGCCCCCCTTTGCCACTTCTGCCCTCCGCCGTGGCCTCTGGCCACCGGAGTTAACCCACCGGCCTAATTGGCCATTAAGGCCCTAACCCACCTACTAACCCCCACTCACATACATGCCCCACGTGTTTAATTAAAATAAATAACCATGTCAGTTTAGTCACTGGGTATGACATGTGGGCCCCCTGTTAATTAAATCCTTTTAACTAAAAGCTATTAACTAGCAGTCTATGACAGGTGGGCCCCAACGCCCCTTTGACTGGTCAACGTGGACCAGTCAACTGCTGACTATGCACTGCCGGGTGCACTGCACTGGGTGCATCTAACAATTTTCCTTTTAAATTTCGAAATTAATATAAATTCCAGAATATTTAGAAAATGTTTTAAAAAAACTTTAAAATTTAATATAAAATAATCCGTAACTCGGATGGAAAAACTTTATACATGAAAGTTGTTCAGAACGACGAGACGAATCCGAATACGCAGTCTGTTCGTTCACCACACATCCCTAGCATAGCGAACATGCAACAATCCACCTCCGTTTCATCTGCCCAAAAACGTCAAACATCGGTAATACTTTCCCGGATGTTTTCCCCCTTCGTCAGTAGCACCTACTACTACGTTAGGTCACCTCTAACACCGCTAATGCCATGTTACACTTTGTGATGCTTTGATTGCTCTGTTATTTATTGTGTTTCTCCTCCGTTACTTCTTTTCGGTAGACCCCGAGACTGCCGGCGACCCCCAGTTCGACTACGGAGTTGACGACCCTTCCTTCTTGCCAGAGCAACCAGGCAAGCCCCCCCTTGATCACCAGATATCGCCTATTCTTCTCTATACTGCTTGCATTAGATTAGTGTAGCATGTTACTGCTTTTAGTTAATCCTATACTGCTGCATAGCATGTCCTTGCTACTACTGTTGTTACCTTTATCTGCTATCCTACTACTTAGTATAGGATGCTAGTGTTCCATCAGTGGCCCTACACTCTTGTCCGTCTGCCAAGCTATACTACTGGGCCGTGATCACTTCGGGAGGTGATCACGGGCATATACTATATACTTTACACTGTTACATTACCTGTGGTACTGTTCGGAGATGGGGGCTGAAGGGGCAGGTGGCTCCATCCAGGTAGTGGTGGGCCTGAGTTCCCGACGGCCCCCGACTGTTACTTTGTGGTGGAGTGACAGGGCAGGTTGAGACCACCTAGGAGAGAGGTGGGCCTGGCCCTGGTCGTCGTTCGCGGATACTTAAACACGCTTAATGAGATCTTGGTATTTGATCTGAGTCTGGCCACTGGCTTATACGCACTAACCATCTACGCGGGGACAGTTATGGGCACTCGACGTCGTGGTATCAACCGAAGCCTTCATGACGTCAGCGACTGAGCGGCGCGCGCCGGGTTGGACCGCGTAACGCAACTTCCTTTGTAATGGAGGTTGCTAGGTCTGCTCACCGGCCGCGTACGCAACGTGCAGGTGTGCAATGGGCGATGGGCCCAGACCCCTGCGCCATAGGATTTAGACCGGCGTGCTGACCTCTCTGTTGTGCCTAGGTAGGGCTGCGACGTGTTGATCTTCCGAGGCCGGGCATGACCCAGAAAAGTGTGTTCGGACAAAGGGGATCGAGCGTGTTGGGAAATGTGGTGCACCCCTGCAGGGAAGTTGATCTATTCGAATAGCTGCGTCCCTCGGTAAAAGGACGACCCGGAGTTGTACCTTGACCTTATGACAACTAGAACCGGATACTTAATGAAACACACCCTTCCAAGTGCCAGACACAACCGGTGATCGCTCTCTCACAGGGCGACGAGGGGAGGATCATCAGTTAGGATTATGCTACACGATGCTACTTGGTGAACTTACCATCTACTCTCTTCTCTTGCTGCAAGATGGAGGTTACCAGAAGCGTAGTCTTCGAAAGGATTAGCTATCCCCCTCTTATTCCGGCATTCTGCAGTTCAGTCCACATATGATACCCTTATTCCATTTGATACCAATGCATACATATGTAGTGTAGCTCATTGCTTGCGAGTACTTTGGATGAGTACTCATGGTTGCTTTTCTCCCTCTTTCCCCCCTTTCCCTTCTACCTGGTTGTCGCAACCAGATGTTGGAGCCCAGGATCCAGACGCCACCGTTGCCGACGACTCCTACTACACCGGAGGTGGCTACTACTACGTGCAGCCCGCTGACGATGACCAGGAGTAGTTTAAGAGGATCCCAGGCAGGAGGCCTGCGCCTCTTTCGATCTGTATCCCAGTTTGTGCTAGCCTTCTTAAGGCAAACTTTTTTAACTTATGTCTGTACTCAGATATTGTTGCTTTCGCTGACTCGTCTATGATCGAGCTCTTGTATTTGAGCTCTCGAGGCCCCTGGCTTGTAATATGATGCTTGTATGACTTATTTTATTTGTAGAGTTGTGTGTATGATTAGTGTACGGTCAAATTGGCGGCGTCACAAAGACATAAACGACGGTCGTGGAGCCGGAGCAGTGCGGCTACACTACTGGAATCAGCTACTTTGCCATCTGCCAGCTCTTTGCCGTCAGCTAGCGGACGACAAAGAAGCTCTTTGCCATCAGCTACCCAAAAGCAGACGGCAAAGAAATGGCAGACGGCAAAGAAGCTCTTTGCCGTCCGCGAGCTCTTTGCCGTCTTTGCCGTCCGCTGGCAGACGGCAAAGAGAGAGGTGGCCCCCACCCCCCGCCCGTTTGGAAAAAAACTTAACGGCCCACCTCTTTGCCGTTTGCCAGCAGACAGCAAAGAGGCAAAAGGGCGGACGGGAAAGAGGACACTACCTAACGGCCCGTACCCCCCGCCTGTTACTCTCTGTTCTCTCCTCGCCGACGCGCCCCGCCACCACTTCCCACCCCACCGCCGCCGCCGCCCGCCGCGCGCCGCCGCCCCCACCACTCGCCGGCCTCCTGGTCGCCCCACCACCCGCCGCCCCACCGCCCCGTCGCCACTGCCGCCTGGCGCCGTCGCCCTACCACCCGTCGCCCCCCGCCCCGGCCCGCCTGCCCCGCCGCCCCGCGCCCCACCCCCCCCGGCCCGCCCGCCCCGGCCCCCCGCCGCCCCGCCCACCGCCCCCGGCCCCGGCCAGCTCCTCCACCGGGGGCCTCCTCCACCGCCCCGCCCCCCTCCTCCACCGGCCCTGCCCCAGGTGAGCCCCCCTCCTTTTTTCTGTTTTTTTCTTTTTAGTTTTAGTTTTAGTTTTAGGTTTAGTTTTAGTTTAGTTTTAGGTTTAGATTTAGTTTTTTTTTTTTTCTGTTTTATTAGTTTTAGGTTTATGTTTAGTTTAGATTTAGTTTTAGTTTTAGTTTTAGGTTTAGTTTATTTAGTTTGAGGAAAGAAGAAGAAGAAGAGAAAAAGAGGAGAGGAGGAGAAGAAGAAGAGGAAAAGGAAAGGAAGAAGAAGAAGAGGAGGAGGAGAAGAAAAAAGAAGAAGAGGAAGAAGAAGAAAAAAAGAGGAGAGGAGGAGAAGAAGAAGAGGAAAAAGGAAAGGAGGAAGAAGAAGAAGAAGAAGAAGAAGGAAAAAAGGAAGAAAAGGAAGAAAGGAAGAAGAAGAAAAGGAAAAAAGAGAAAAACCCCGACCCGACACGGCACCCCGACCGACCGACCCCGACCCCGGCACCCCGACACCCACCCCGACCCGAGACCCCGACCCCGAACCCGACACCCCGACCCCGACCCGACACCCCGACCCTGACCACACCCCGACCCCGACATCGACAACGGACCGACCCCGACCCGGCCCAGACGGAACCGACCGACATCCCTAATTCCGCCGACCGGACCCCTACAGACACCGACCGGACAGTAACCACTGAACCACACCACCTACCACACACACCGACACGGCACCAGCGCAATCCCGACCCCAGACCCGCAAGCCACCGAAGACACCGACCGAGAACCGCCGATCCGAGCCTGACGACACCCGACCCGAGACCCGACCAGACCCGGACCCAACCCGACCCACCGAGACCCGACTCCGGGCCTGACCCGACACCCGTACCTCCGAAACCGGCGACAGTCGATTTAGTGGCACCGCCCCGACCGGCACCCCGACGACACCCCCGACCCCGACACCCCGACCGGCCTGACGACACCCCGACCCGCCGACCCCGACCGCCCTGACCCGACACCCCGACCCCGAGCCTGACCCGACACCCTGACTTTGACACCACACCCCGACCCCGAAACAACACCCCGACACCGACACGGCACTACCCCGACATCGACACGACACCCCGACCCCCCGACCCCGAAACAGCACCCCGACACCGACAGGACACCCGACCACCGACACCTCCCGAAAAGGTGTTCTTTGGCCTTCTAGAGGCCGACGGGGTCATATATTTGTGAATTATTAGTTAGGTCATATATTTTTCGATTTTGTTATGAAAAACATCATATATAATTGTGTTGATCGTGTAGTTTTAAATGTGCAGTTGTTTCATCGCTGCGAGGTTTGGTGTTCGACGACCTCGCCGTGCGTTTGACGAGCTCTGCCCCTTCGTTCGTGGGTGAGCACAAATGACAAGTCCTCCTCCCCCATTAATTATTTGATCTATTCCGATGAAACTTGATAGCTAGCTATATATGTGTCTTGAATCATCAGTATGCGTAACCAATATGTGTCTCCCGTTCAAAGCGTCATAGTTATAAATATGCATGCATTTGCATATTTATAACCTTGATTCTTTCGAATTGTCCAACGCTATCCATGGACAGCCCGAGTATGTGTAGATTGGGTTCGTTTTCCCATATGCTTTGCTCCGGATCCGACGCATATATTTTGTCAGTGCCTCCCCTGTTGTTCTCCGGGTACACATCCTCTCTGTTTATTGCAGAGACGTGTATCAGGAGAACAGCGGGGAGGTGCTGCCGAAATTTTGCGTCGGATCCGGAGCATAGCATGGGAAAATGAACCCAATCTACACATACACGGGTGGGATTAGGACCTATCATTACCTATTAGAGTGTAGGTTGCATGGACGTAATAAAATTGACAAAGTAGATCAACTAATGAATATATACATGGTGAATTACATATATAATTGTTGTGTGTCCAGTAGCTCTGAAAGTCAAGATGAGTGACCGTGCTTGGATGTATACCGGTCACACTGGTCAGAACAAATGGAGCGCTGAATGGTTCACAAAAACTAAGGGGTTTGTGCAAGCCGCATTTGCAAATGGCCAAAAGAAAACCTGGTGCCCCTGTTTCCGGTGCGGCAATTGGGAAAAGAAGACAGAGGCTGAAATGGGCAAACACCTGCAGAAGAGTGGTTTTACGCCCGATTATACGGTGTGGACATTTCATGGTGAGTCTGCCCAACGTGACCGAGCTGAGGTGGATCGTCGTCGCACCGACAAGCATGGTACCGGGATGGAAAACATGGTGCAAGGCTATGATGATGCTCGGGATTCGGACGAGGAGATGGAGGAATCTGCAAAGGCCTTCAATGAAATGTTGGAGTCTTCGAAACGTCCGCTCCACGAGCACACTGAGCTTTGTCAGTTGGATGCCATCTCACAAGTAATGGCTCTGAAGGCTCAGTTCAACTTGGGCAGAGAATGCTATGACGCAATTATGACAGTATTTGGATGCTTTCTACCCAAAGGCCATGTAATGCCTGCAAACCTATACCAGTCGGACAAAATCCTCCGTGCACTGAAGATGCCCTATGAGAAGATACATGCCTATGAGAAAGGATGTGCCTTATTTAGGCTTGACTATGCGGACTTGAACTATTGTCCCATTTGCAAGTCTTCTAGGTATATTGTGGTAGACAACGGTATGGGTGAGAAGACACAGACCAAAATCCCCGTTAGTGTTCTTCGGTATATGCCAATCGTACCAAGACTTCAACATCTTTTCATGGTCGAAGAGACGGCCAGACAGATGACATGGCACAAAACAGGCAAAAGAACCGAACTAGATGCAGATGGGAATCTGATGATGGTACACGCATCGGATGGTGTTGCGTGGAAAAAGTTTGATGAATTACATGCTGACAAAGCGGCCGATCCGAGGCATCCTCGAGTCGGCATCAGCACGGATGGGTTCAGTGTGTTTGGTATGACGGCAGCCCAATACAGTTGTTGGCCCGTATTTGTCTTTCCACTCAATCTCCCCCCCGGACAGATTATGCAAAGAAAGAACATTTTCCTGACGT
Source organism: Triticum urartu (assembly GCF_003073215.2). NCBI lineage: Eukaryota > Viridiplantae > Streptophyta > Magnoliopsida > Poales > Poaceae > Triticum > Triticum urartu. Next base: position 63,959,747 of record NC_053024.1, read on the forward strand.
TGATAATTCCAGGACCCAACTATCCGGGCAAAAATATGAATGTGTACATGCAGCTGCTTAAGGACGAATTGCAAGAAGCCTGGGATAATGGGTTCAAGACATACGACGCCTTTAGCAAATGGAACTTCATAATGCGTGTCTGGTACATGTACTCGACGCATGACTTGCCGGCGTATGCGCTATTCGTTGGCTGGTGTGTGCATGGAAGGTTCCCGTGCCCCACATGCAAGGGAGCTCTTGAGTTTCGTTGGCTTCAGGCCGGTCGCAAGTTTTCTTGCTTCGACATGCATAGACAGTTCCTGGATCCTCGCCATAAGTTCAGGAAAGACAAGAAAAACTTCATCAGGGGTAGAGTTGTCAAAAACTCTGCACCACCTGCATTGATAGGCCAACAGACCCTGGATCAGTTAAACGCTCTCGAGCCAGATCCACAACGTCCAGGGTACTTCAAGGGGTATAATACTAAGCACACATGGACTCACAAAACATGCTTATGGGATCTGCCTTACTTCAAAGACCTCCTTTGCCCACACAACATCGACGTGATGCACACTGAGAAGAATATCGCCGAGGCACTTTTTGGTACATTGTTCGGCATAGATGGGAAGTCAAAGGATAATACTAAGGCTAGAGTCAATCTGGAGGCGCTATGTGATAGGTCGTTACAAAACATGAAAGAACCGAAAGGAAAGCAGAACTGGACGAAGCCAAAGGCATGGTTCAATCTTGGAAGGCCAGCTATGAGGGAAATTCTCTTGTGGGTGAAACAGCAGTTGATGTTCCCCGATGGGTATGCAGCGAATCTAAAGAGGGGAGCGAATCTTGATAAACTGAAGATATTTGGTCTCAAGAGTCATGATTGGCACATATGGATTGAGCGGGTAATGCCGGTGATGTTGCGTGGCTTCATCCCTGAGGATGAATGGCTAGTACTGGCAGAACTCAGCTATTTCTTCCGTTTTCTTTGTGCGAAAGAACTATCGCCTGGCGTGCTAGAAGAAATGGAAGAGTTGGCGCCGGAGTTGATCTGCAAGTTAGAGAAGATCTTTCCACCGGGCTTCTTTAATCCAATGCAGCATTTGATTTTGCATCTCCCGACCGAGGCAAGATTGGGGGGGGCCCGTGCAAAATCGTTGGTGCTACCCAACTGAGAGGATGCAGAAGACGCTTTGAGAAAAATGTAAAAATAAACGTAGAATTGAAGCATCGTTGGCTGAGGCATTCATCACAGAGGAGGCGGCAAACTTCATAACAGCACACTACGAAGCCAAAAATCGTCATTTGCATAATCCGAAGCCTCGGTACAATGCTGACGAGCCTAAAAAGGGTGGATCCAACCTCAGCCTATTCAAAGGGAATCTCACATGTGGCATCTAGCTGTGCTTCCTGGGAGCTGACCCATTTGGTCAGTTTGCCTACAGTGGCAGACGACAAAGACTTTGCCATCAGTGGCAGACGGCAAAGAACCTGCCATGTAGTGACGTGTAGATGACATCATACAGCGGACGACAAAGACACTAGAAATTTTGCCGTCAGTGGCGGACGGCAAAGGCCTGCCATTAGCCACTTAACGGACTGACAGCGCAATTATTGCCGTCCGCTCTCTTTGCCGTCCGCCGCAGACGGCAAAGGGCCTTTGCCGTCAGCCGCCAGGAAGCAGACGGCAAAGTAGCTGTTTACCGTAGCCTACTTTGCCGGAGCCTTTTGCCGTCCGCGGCTGACGGCAAAGGTCTTTGCCGTCCGCCGTGGCAGACGGCAAAATAGCTGATTCCTGTAGTGCTAGCAGGTCGGGAAACAACAACCATGGGTCAGCAACAGCGGTGTCGTATCCTCCTCTTGCCATTTTTTCTCAAAGCTGGAGCTAGGCTATCGACTGCTACCTTACTGCATGTGCACATCCGACAGTTTATTTTCTGACCTAATACCGGTTGTGATTTTGACCACGCACTACTGCAGGATACTGCTAACGCAACACTACGATCAGAGCTTCTTTGCCGAAAATGTGTGTGATGCAATAATCGCAAACGGTGGTTTAGAAAACTGTCAAAAAAGGTACAAAACGTTTGCGATGACAGAGCCATCAAGCACGGTTCAGATTTTAGTTACATGTGCGATGCAGGGCAGACGGTTAATTCATTCAAACTGTTTGCGATGAGGAAGGACAATAAAAACGGGCAGCCGTATCAATGTGTGTGCGATGCAGGACACACGGTTAATCCATTCGAACTGTTTGCGATGAGGTAGAACAATAGAAACTGGCAGCCATATCAATGTGTGTGCGATATACGGCATACGGTTCACTCGGACGAACTGTTTTCGATTAGGGAACACAACAAAAACGGTTCATCTTAACAAGATGTGCGTGATATGCGGCATACAGTTCACATGGATGAACTGTTTGCGATGAGCTAAAAGAACACAAACGAGTCGTGTAAACAAGATGTGTGTGATATGTGGCAAACAGCCGACTCGGATGAACTGTTTGCGATGAGAAATTACAACACAGACGGTCAATACAGTTACTCCGTGTGCGATTCTGTGTGTACAAAAAACTTTGAAAAATGCTAATTAGTTGCTTGTGGTGGCTAGGAGTATCGCACATGATGCGTCTGCGAGTACTCATGCACGATGATTAATATGTTACACATATGTTTCCTTATGTTAACATGTGTGTGAATTTGCAATATGGACAATTAATATGCAAATGCCTTTTGGACATCGAGCACACGCTTAAACTCAGTGAATTGTGTATGATACTAATATTTTCCATGAAAATTTATGAACTTAGGTAACAACATTTGAGTAACATATATATAGTGGTTACACTATTCGACAAAAGGAGGATCTTCGTAACACGGTTTTGACAACCATATGGTCCATATCTACATACTTAACATAATAACAACTATCACATTTTAAGAGGCTAAGAGCCAACAACCATATGGTCCATATCTACATACTTAACACATATAGTAACAACTAGCATATTTTAAGAGGTTGAGGACCAACAACCACAACTATCCACTGGAAGCAGCTTGATCATGGCGACTCGACATCTCGTTAATGAAAAGGAAGAGCCCTCATGTGCCTTGATAGAGCATGAGTAGAACAATGTCTCCAATTTTCCAATATAGATGCATTGCCACAAGAAGCGAGAACTTGTTAATTTGAATGGTTCCATTTCTGCGGGAAATGCAGTACCTTGCAATCACTTTGGCATTATTAGTAGACACAAGTGTAATTCGACCACGCCGGGAAATCGATCCAGGAATTGCTACAGGGGTAATTTATGTTGACATGTAGAATAAAAACCAATTGTAACATATCGTTGAAGATATATATAGTTTATGAGTATCAACATTAAAATAAAAAAATTACCAGCGTTTTGTGCACACAATTGGTCTTGTTCAGTGTGTGCACCATAGGTCTAATTAATCCCATCCAAAATCCATCGTTCATACGTTGTGCTATCTCTGTCATATTATCAACAAAGTTTATGACATGCTTCAAGTCCTTCTAGTGAAATTTGGCACGCTTAGTAACATACAGATTGTTCACTATGCATCCAACATATCCTGCTTAAAAGGTGGAAAGGTATTATTTATTCAGAACATGGCAGACGAATATATAGTGCACATAAATTGGTAAATAGAATTTGTTACTGCCTAGGAACGGAGTCAGAATATGAAATCACAATTGGTTGCTTAAATATTGATCAATTAGTCAGAACAAATACCCCGATTTTGCTAAGTAATATGACAACATGGAGAAAGTTGAAAGGACACTAACCTCGATCAGACTTTGATCGGCTAATGACGTTGGGAAAGTAAACATCCATGTTAATTAGACTAGGCTATGGTGCACACACTAGAATTTTATTGCCAGCTTTCAGTTCATAACACTTAGACATTTTTCTCCAAAGGTCTGCATTAAGCTTTAAAATAGGAGTGATCATCTTTATAAAGTTTTACGCTAACCGTCATTGTAAATCCATGTTGCGTTGTCAATATGACATCCTAGGAGTCATCAACAAAGTAAAGCCCAAGATTTTCTTCTACTCATGTTCTTGCAAAGAAAGGGATGTACTGCTTGAAATGAAAATTAAGACCGTAAATTTGATATATTGAAATAACAGAGAAAGATGCAAATATGAGAGTAACTGATAGAACAGATCAATATATAGATGAAAGCAAAGTACAAAAATATAGAATTAAAAATAGATAATGTGAAAGTGCTAGTGATCGACTAGAGGGGGGGTGAATAGGCGATTTTTATGAAAGTCTTCAAAACATGGAAGTTTCGAAGACAAATGATAGAAATAAACCTATTACCATGCAGCGGAAGGTGGACTACACTAAGCAAGCCATAGTCAAGTATTCAATGAAGTGAAAGCACAATGACTAATAGCAGCTAGGCAGTATAGATCAGGTAGGAAGATAGTGTGAAGCCAAGCAGAACAATCAGTTACTCAGTGAAGACAAAAGATAATGCAATCATACAATGACTTCACCAGGGCCAACAGTAAGTAAAGGAATGGGAAGGACGAAACCAGTGACTCGTTGAAGACAATGATTTGTTGGACCAGTTCCAGTTGCTGTGACAACTGTACATCTGGTTAGGGAGGCTGAGATTCAACTCAGAAGACCGCGTCTTCACCTTATTCCCCTTGAGCTAAGGACACCCAGTCCTCGCCCAATCACTCTGGTAAGTCTTCAAGGTAGACTCCCAAACCTTCACAGACTTCGTTCACCGGCGATCCACAATGACTCTTGGATGCTCAGAACGCGACACCTAACTGACTGGAGGATTCACAGTCCTCAAGTGTAATAAGTCTTCAGATCACACAGACAGGAAGAACTCAGTGATGCCTAACACTGTTTGGCTCTGGGTGGTTAGGGCTTTATCCTCACAAGGAATTCTCTCTCAAAGGCTTCGAGGTGGGTTGCTCTCAAACGACAAAAGCCGTACACTAACTCTGAGCAGCCAACCGTTTATGGTTGTAGGGGCTGGGCTATTTATAGCCACTAGGCAACCCGACCTGATTTGTCCGAAATGACCCTGGGTCACTAAGGAACTAACATGTGTTCAAACGGTCAGATTTCAAACACACGCGGCAACTTTACTTGGGCTACAAGCAAAGCTGACTCATCTAGCTCTGGATAAGATTTGCTCTCATTGTCTTCGCTCGAAGACATAGGATTTTGGTTGAGCATCACTTCAGTCACTCTGACTTTGTTCACTTGGACCCCACTTAACAGTACGGTGGTTCCTATGACTCAACAAAGAAGAAAAGGAGACAACGAAACAACTAAGTCTTCGCGCCCCATAGTCTTCACGCAATGTCTTCTCTTGTCATAGTCTTCAATGTGAATATCTTCACATACCACCATTGTCTTCAATGTCTTCATACATTTTTAGGGGTCATCTCCGATAGATAAACCGAATCAATGAGGGACTACTACCTGTGTTATCCTGTAATTCTCACAAACACATTAGTCCCTCAACCAGGTTTGTCGTCAATACTCCAAAACCAACTAGGGGTGGCACTAGATGCACTTACAATCTCCCCCTTTTTGGTGATTGATGACAAACTGGTTGAAGTTTTCAACGGGGATAAAAGTATGTGTAATGTAAAGGATTTAGGTATTGTCGTCATAAGTGGCAAAGGCTCCCCCTGAAGATGTGCATATAAGTAATTTGCTTTTGGAATGCAAATGCACATGGCAGGTTGTACTTGTGGAGATCCTCTTCAACTTATGACGACAATTCATCATGCATGAAAAGTATGTGAAGATAATGACATGCATAATGAAAAATGGACGTCTGCAGAATGACCTAAGTGCGGAAGTTATCATCGCACATGCGGAATTTATCATCGCATAACAGAATAGCAAATAAGTAGCAGACGACCATTGAGTTTAAGTGTTACAACTCAAAAAACCAAATGTATCAAAAAGCGAGAGTTGTAAACACTAGGCAAAATATAAAACCACCGCCCATATGGACCCGCTTGAAGACTATCAAACTCATATGCTTCTCCCCCTTTTGTCAGTAAGGACCAAAAAGGTTTGAAGACATAGAGCACCTACTCGTTCCCATGAGGAGTTGGTGAAGCAGCAGGGTCGTCGGTGTTGGTTGGCAGTGCAGACGAACTTGGTGCAGTGTCGATTCGCGCTGAAGGTGGGGAAGTAGCATCGTCTTCATCATCAATGACACGTGCATTCATTGTTGCAGCAGAGGAGGAGAACTCAGAGTCTTCAAGAGACGGAGTACGCCGCAGCACAGTCCTTCTCGGAGGTGTTGAGTCAAACTTGAAGCGTTCAAAGAAGCCATCATCTTGAAGATCATCTTCAGAACACATAAGTGTCGGCCCTTTCCATGTACACCGACAAGTTTCATGGGCGACAAAGGCATTCTTGGTGGCAAGGTTGCGAATCCTGTTTACGTCCACCAAGAGGCTTTTCATTTGGCGCTTCAGCCAGTCATGATGCTTATCCTGTTTCTGATGAAGGGAAACCAGAAGCTCTCGGTCATTGAGAACACGAGATCGCTTCTTAGGCCGTTGTGCAATGGTGCTTTCAGTGGCTTCGGTGAGGGCACGATGAGGTGCACGGGTAGTACCAGCCAGAGGATAAATACGAGTGACTGCTGGGACTCCTTCAATGTGTTGTGAGAAGCTTTGATTATCAGCATTTTGAAGACTAAGGGGCTCCTTGGCAGGCTCTAGATAAATGGCTTCAACTGACATATCGATGTCAGGCAGAAAAATCAGATGATTGCGAGTAGAGGGCTGATAGGTGACAACTAAGTGTAGTTTAATCAGACGCATAATCCATGGAGCGTAAAACTTCAAGCCAAAGAGATCAGATCCTGATGTAGCAAGTTGGCGGATGAAGAAGTCTTGTGCATTGAAGCTTTTGCCGTGAAGAATATGGAAGACCAAAGTCTTCATTGCACCTTCAAGCTTTGCATGTGGAGAATGTCCTTTGATGGGCCAGAGAGTTCGCCTTATAATGTGATAGATAGTACGTGGCAGATACTCAAGGTCTTCAACAAAGAACTCCTTAGGATATTCAGCATCGGGAGGCAAAGGCTTCAACATGCTAAGCATCTGAATCATGTTGGGTTCAGGCTTGTGAAAAATGCTTTCCATAGCAGCACCGTGAAGCTGACAACCAGGTTCATAAAGATCACCTGGAGTGGGCAGGCCAGTGAGCTCAATGACATCAAAGGCTTTGGCTTCATGATGAACATTGCCTGTCATCCACTCAAGGACCCAAGTGTTCGGATCCCTGTTGTAGCCACGAATATGGAGAGTGGCATAGAATTGGAGCAGCAATTCTTCGTTCCAGTGCTCCTTGTCAGTGACGAACTGCAACAAGCCAGACTCTCTGAAGCAATCCAGCGCTTCTTCCAAACAGGGCAGACCAGTTATGGCTTCAGTGTCAAGACGCATATGTGGAAAAATGCGACCTTGATTGTATAAGATGCATGAGTAATAACTGCGCTGCTGATAGCTCCAGAACCGATTAGAAGAAATTCTTGCCTTAGAGTAGGGGTTCTTTGCGCTATTAAACAAGGTGTTGTGTGCTTTAAAGCCATTGATATTGAATGATCCGGGTGCAGATGCAGTGCCTGGAAACCTAGGCAGCCTTGGCATTGGCTTCTGAACCTGAGGCCTGCGCTCGACGTGATAGTTAAATTGGGGATCAGCAGCAGGTGGAGGAACAAGAAGAGGCCATTTGACAGTGATAAGCTGGACATAGTTGTATGCTTGCTCGATAGTATGTGGCCTTGGTGGCGGAACAGGAGCGGTGGTATCAACAGAGGCGTCAGGCTGCACATCTGTTGCAAGTGCATTATTGGCTTCATTGGCTTCTGGCACAGTGTTTGGTGCAGGCTCCACATTGTCTTCAGCCATGACCATGTCATTGGCTTCAGTGGTGTTAGTGGTGGTAGCCTCAGGATTCTCAACCTCCACTTGAGGAGCTGGAGGGTCGGGCACCGACACATTCACTTCAGGAACAGCTTCTTCAGTGATGGGGGAGTAGGGACACATTCTTTTGCTTGTTTTTCTTCGGCTGATGCAGCCGGATTGTCTTCAGCAACTTTAGCTTCAGACTTGGAGTCATTCATAGTAGGAGTGGCTTCTGGGAACACCTGATGTGCAACAGATCGGTGGTGCACTTCTCCTTCTGGAACGCTTGAAAGAGGGACTTAGGGCCTTGGTCCTTTGCGAAGCCTGCGTAATGCTGGCGACGCCTGTGGAGATGGAGTTGGCTGGGCCTCAAAGTCATCTTCTTCTTCTTGCACTGGTGGGATGACTTGTTGTTGGGGAGTACTCGGGGTGTCTTGTTGTTGTGGGTGATCAGCCCATGATGCATCCTGAGCAATTGGCGTCAGAGGACGACTAATGCTGATGAGTTCGCTGTTCGTGAGAGCAGGCGATGATACCAAGTTGTGCTCGATCTGAGGAAGAACTACATCATCTTCAACATTGTCATGGTGACCAATGTCTTCAGCAGCGGTGGGGTCAACTGCTGGAATGTCTTCAGCTTCAGGAGCCTCTGTAGAAGCAGGCTCACGAACTACCATCCGTCGTTCTTGATGCAAAGAGTCAGGACGAGCAACCGAGATGGGCTTGACAACAAGGGGCTCTGTGGGAGCAGCCCGATCTTTCTTAGTTTTGCGCTTCTTCTTGGAGGGAGCGACATCAGAAGCTTCAGGATTTTCCTCTTTCTGGCTTCAGCCTCGGCAGGCCCTGTCTTCTTCAGTTCTAAAGCGGTTGACTTGACCTTTGGCTTCGAGCCGGACATGCTGCTTGGGAAGACAATGCGAGGTTCTTCCCGCCTTGAAGGAGCAGATTTGTCAGTCGATGGCTTCTTCTTCTTCTTTGCAGCCATTCTGGGGTCGATGCCAGGACGCCCAAGAGCCTTGCACTTCTCAGCTTCATTGTAGGCTTGCACGCACTTGTCAGCCAGACTCTTCATGCGCTCACGAGAACCTTTAGCTTCTTCTCGTTTCTTGAGAAAAGCTTCCTTGAGCTCGTGCAGCATAACCTTGAAGTTTTTGACATCTTGCACGCTGAGCTTTGCCATGTGCTTCTTGAACTGAGCTTTCTCATAGTTGATCTTGTGCTTCAGTTCAACGATGCGCTGAGCTAGAGCTAGCTCAGAAGCAATGGCGCCAGTGAAAGAGACGCTGATGCCAATTGGAAGTTGCAGATCTTCAAAGCTGAGATTGGGGGTTTCAAACCACTCATCAATGAAGTTGTGGATGATTGTCACGTCAAAGAGAGGCAAATCATTAAAGATTTCCGCTTCTTCCTTGCTCTTAATCAGTTGCTCAAGAGCATCATCTGCAAGATCTTCATCACTGGACAGATCAATGTGTTCATCTCGCAGAATGGCAGCAGGGGTCAATGCCTGATCAGTATTCTTTTTCATCTCCGTCTTCTTGGAGATACGTGATAGATCTTCAGACTGCACACTGTCTTCAAGAGGTGCAGTAGCTAGTGGCTTCGCACGTGAAGCTTTTGGAGGAGGAGCTGACTTTGAAGCTTTAGCCTTCTTTTGCTTCTACGGTTTTGGAGTAGGAGCTGGGGCTTCATCAGTGTCGGCATCATCATTAGAATGATCCACTTTGGCACCTTGAAAAGAAATGTGAGTGATAAGGCCATCAAGGTTGTAGAAAGGTTCGATGATATTGGGTTCAGCATCGCATGTGCCGTCAGCCCGGGGAGCAGAAGGATCAGGGTTGAAGTCTAGTCCCAATGACTTCTTGTTTTCCTTGGCCGATGCCTTTGTGTGCTGGAAGTTGCGCTTGAAGAGATTATCGTCACGACACCAGAGCAGTGATGATGGGTCGGCATTTTCAGGCTGTGGTCCACGGACCATACAGGGATAGAAACCCTGAGTAATAGCTTCAGCTCTGGTCTTGGGTGGAAGGCTTCGAAAGAGAATGTCACCCCAAGGACTCTTGATGGCATTCTTCTCAGCATACTCCTGGGTCACAAACTTGTATTTAAACCATTGTTCGGCCCAATATCTTCGAATCCATTGGATTCGTGTCTTGCGCTGATTGTAATCCTATTCTGGATCTGTCTTGTACAGCTCTGAGAGGTCATCAGGCAGATCTCTTGATGTTCCCCCTCGACGCTGTCTGCCGCCCTTCCTTGCGGATTTCTCTGTAGCCATGAACTTCAAACTGAATGGCTTCAACACGTTCAAAGGCTTCAAAGGCTTCCGCTTGCTGGTCAAACAGGAACTGGCTTCGGGAGAGTTAATGTGATGCTGTAAGAATTCTGCAAACGAATGCAGACTATGAGAACCAAGGGATTCTCCCGCAGACATGTACCTGTGACAGCATTAGAGATGCGAGGGAAGGGGAGAGGTCATATGCATTCTTAGAAGACTTTGAAGATAAATCAGTTTGAAGACATTGACCTCATGGTGCGAAGACATTCACTTATGTGTTTGAAGTTGGTTCCTGATTTGTACGAATCTAGGAATAGGTACAAGTGAGGAATCTAACTCTTTATGAAGCTTAAGTGAATATACTATGCATTATATGAGAAGCAGATAGGATAGATCTAACATTGAGTAGGCAGAAACCACTTTTGGTAAACAGGATGAATCTTTTAGGATCAAAAAGATGGTAAAAAGATAGTTTTATTTACCACACGATGAACTGCTAGATGGGAAGAGTAGGAGACCGAGCAGTTCAATCCACTGTGCCCTAACTTGGCGACAGAGGACACCTACGGCGGCGGCGGAGAGGACGATGACCGCGGCCGGCGTGAGGACGGCGTCGGTGAAGTCGCGGCAGCTAAGCGATTCGTCGCCAGCGTCGTCGAGAGCTAGCGGTGGCGCTAGGGTTTTGACGAGGTGGAGAGGCGGAAGAAGGTTTTCTTGACCGCATGGGACATGTATTTATAAGGAAGTATGCGGCACAGCGTAATTACGCAGGTGCCCCTGGCGGTTCACATCTGAGGGACACGTGGCAAGCATGCAACATACTCGGAGTTGTCCCACGTTCCCACGCCTGCCCGAACTGTCGGATGGTCGTTCCGGCTTCTCTGGATTTCAGGCAATAAGGATAGAGCATTTAAAACAGACTTAATGTTTGTCTCTGTATCTTCTGCTGACAAGGACGCAGAGAAGACATTCGACAGTTTCAATAGAATGCATATGATTTGGACAGATAGAGTTTGAGATAGAAAGCATAGAGAGATTAGGGTCCGATCACATTCACTTAGTTCAAAAGATTCAAAAAGGAAGACGTAGCTATAAGTGAATGCTGTAGAGGACAGAACACTAATATGTATATATCAGAAGACAATCAAATCAACATAGTGAAGATAATCATGAAGACAAGTTGTAATTGAGGACAAACCAAATGTGAAGACATAGCAAATGTAACGCCATGAGTAAAACACTTCAAACAGAAGAATTTGGTGGTGGCGTTACCCACCGTATATGAAGTATTAGACCCAGACACGGGGCACAATTATCGTGGCACTCCGAAGTCAAATTCCACGTTAATGTATTCACACTCAGAATGTAAGTCTTCATTGATTGAAGATATACTTTACTTCATGTGTTGCACATCTATGTCATCAACATGCTTAAGTGTTAGGATGTGTGCCTAATCACAAGACATTTGAGGATTCCAAGATATTTAGCTCACACCGTAACTTGCAAAACCTCTTCTCATCCAAGGGCTTGGTGAAGATATCTGCCAATTGCTCTTCAGTGTTGATGTGTATGATATCAATATCTTCCTTCATAACATGATCTCTGAGAAAGTGATGACGAATTTCAATGTGCTTTGTCTTCGAGTGCTGAACTAGGTTGTTGGCAATCTTGATGGCGCTTTCGTTGTCGTAGTAGAGCGACACTTGCTTCAGATGAATGCCATAGTCTTTGAGTGTTTGCTTCATCCATAGAATCTGAGCGCAGCAAGATCCAGCAGCAATGTATTCAGATTCAGCAGTGGAGAGAGATACACAGTTCTCCTTCTTTGAAGACCAACATACAAGTGATCGTCCCAGAAAATGACATGTGCCTGATGTAGACTTGCGATCCACCTTGTCACCAGCATAGTCAACATCCGAGAATCCAACTAGATCAAACTCTGAGCCCTTTGGATACCATAATCCTAGTGTTGGGGTGTGAGCCAAATATCTGAGAATTCGCTTCACAGCTAAGTGATGCGATTCCTTTGGTGCCGCTTGGAACCGGGCACACATGCAAACACTAAGCATGATATCTGGCCTAGATGCACATAAATAAAGCAAGGAACCAATCATGGAGAGGTATACCTTTTGATCAAACTCTTTACCATTGTCGTCGGGACCCAGATGATGTTTGGCTGGCATTGGCGTCGTGAAGCCTTTGCAATCTTGCATCCCAAATTTCTTCAGGCAATCTTTGAGGTATTTCTCTTGAGATATAAAGATGCCGTTGCGTTGCTGACATATTTGAAGACCAAGGAAGAACTTCAACTCTCCCATCATGGACATCTGATATTGCTCTTGCATCATGTATCCAAACTCATCACTGTATTTCTGATTCGTGCAGCCGAAGATAATGTCATCCACATATATTTGGCACACAAACAGTTCACCATCATATGTCTTCGTGAAGAGAGTGGGGTCGAGGGAACCAGGTTTGAAGCCTTTGCTCTTCAGGAAGTCTTTGAGTGTGTCATACCAAGCCTGAGGGGCTTGTTTGAGGCCATACAGTGCCTTGTTGAGCTTGTACACCATGTCAGGATGTTTTGGATCTTCAAAGCCAGGCGGTTGTGCAACATACACTTCTTCTTCAATCTTGCCATTGAGAAAAGCGCTCTTCACATCCATTTGATGCAGAAGAATGTTATGATGATTTGCATAGGCCAGCAGTATGCGTATGGCTTCAAGCCTAGCCACAGGAGCAAATGTTTCATCGAAGTCAATCCCTTCAACTTGAGTGTATCCTTGAGCAACGAGACGAGCTTTGTTTCTGACAACTTGACCATGCTCATCTTGCTTGTTGCGATATATCCATTTAGTGCCTATTATATTGTGCTTACGAGGATCAGGACGCTTAACCAGTTCCCATACATTATTTAGCTCAAACTGTTGAAGCTCTTCTTGCATAGCTTGAATCCATTCAGGTTCCATGAAGGCTTCATCAACTTTCTTGGGTTCAGATATTGAGACGAATGCGAAGTGCCCACAGAAATTTGCTAACTGTGTTGCCCTTGAACGAGTGAGTGGACCTGGTGCATTGATGCTATTAATTATTCTCTCAATCTGTACTTCATTTGCAACACGAGGATTTACAGGACGAAGATTTTGCTCTTGCTGATCATTGTCATCGTTAGAAGGATTGTCTTCAGGCTGAGCATTGTCTTCAGGTTGATCAGGTGCGGAGATGATAAGTTCCTCTTCAGGCTGAGCTTCAGATGGTATGATTTCTCCAGTTCCCATAAGTTTGATTGATTCACTGGATGGAACTTCATCTAGCACATTGGGCAGGTGCTCTCTTTGCGAGCCGTTAGTCTCATCGAACCGCACATCCAGAGTTTCAACCACTTTATAGTGAAAGAGGTTGAAGACTCTGTAGGAGTGCGAGTCCTTTCCGTATCCAAGCATAAAACCTTCATGTGCTTTCGGTGCAAATTTTGAAGTGTGTGTGGATCCTTGATCCAGCACCTGACACCAAATACTCTGAAGTAACTGACATTTGGCTTCTTGCCAGTAAGGAGCTCATAGGATGTCTTGTTGAGAAGCTTGTGAAGATAAACATGGTTGATTATATGGCATGCAGTATCAATGGCTTTAGGCTAGAATTTTCTTAGAGTCTTGTATTCATCAAGCATCGTCCGGGCCATCTCAATAAGTGTTCTGTTCTTGCGTTCCATGACGCCATTCTGCTACGACGTGTACGGAGCTGAGAATTCATGTGTGATGCCCAAAGTATCAAGATACGTATCTAGGCCAGTGTTCTTGAATTCAGTGCCATTGTCACTTCTGATGTGCTTTATCTTGATGCCATAGTTGTTCATGGCTCAATTGGCGAAGCGTCTGAAGACATCCTGCAGTTCAGTCTTGTAGAGGATTATATGCACCCAAGTATATCTTGAATAATCATCAACAATGACAAAGCCATAGAGACAAGCAGTAGTAGTAAGAGTTGAGTAATGAGTGGGACCGAAAAGGTCCATGTGGAGCAGTTCGAAGGGTTGAGTCGTTATCATGATTGTCTGCGAGGGATGCTTGGCCCTCGTCATCTTCCTGCTTCACAGGCACCGCATAAGTGATCCTTCTTGAACTTGACACCCTCGATGCCTATGGCATGCTTCTTTCTTGCAAGAGTGTGCAAGTTCCTCATGCCAGCATGCCCTAGCCTCCGATGCCAGAGCCAGCATTCTGAAGCTTTTGCTAGAAGACATACGGCAAGTTGTGGTCCTGCTGAGAAAGCTACCACGTACAAATCATCTTTCCGATACCCTTCAAAAACTAGAGACTTGTTAGATTCCATTAGAACAAGGCAACGATATTTTCCAAACATCACAATCATGTTTAAATCACAAAGCATTGAGACAGACATTAAGTTGAAACCAAGGGATTCAACAAGCATGACTTTATCCATATGTTGATCCCTTGAGATTGCAACTCTACCTAGACCCAATACCTTGCTTTTACCAGTGTCAGCAAATGTGATGTGACTTTTGTCAGATGGACGTAAGGTTGAGTCCATAAGAAGACTTCGCTTGCCAGTCATGTGATTAGTACACCCACTATCAATAATCCATTCTGAAGCAGCTGGTGTCGTACCCTACAGTGCAGTTAGGGGGATAGGCTTCACGAAGAGAATTGTGAAGCATAAACATTTGATGAGCAAGTGGATTATGAAAGCTTAGATCAAGGTTAGGACTGATAGGGCAAGTAGCAAGCGACTCAGGAACAAAATACATAATAAGACCATTTGGGCATTTGATCTTGCGCCCTACAAGATGTTTAAGGTCCCCAGCAATAGCTTCAGACAATTTTGGTTTTCGGCTGGAGACCTTTCCCTGCAAAAGAGAGTTGAGCTTTCTTAGTCACCCACATCTTCAAGGGTGGCTTCGAAGCAATGAGTCTAAGTGCAGCATCTGAGAACTTTGGCTTTAGAGCGCTAGCAAAAAGTCTTGCAGGTGGACAATAGTACTCATAAGAATAAGCAGAGTAGTTCTTGGTCTTATGAACATGGCGGTTTGATGAAACACGCTCATATTCATAGGCCTGAGTAAGGTTTCCCTGCAAAACATTTGCGTTAGTGCGACTCAGGTGAGTCCTCTGTCTGTATGAAACCTTTGGACCGTATGAAGCATGTGGTCTGGGGTTTGTCTTCTTCATGTGTGGTCTCATGACAACATTCACAGGAAGATTCTCCAAACATCTTTTCGGCACCCAAACTTTCTTCATAGGCGGCCCATTCCTGCAGTTAGTACTAATATACCTGGCAAACACTTCACCATTCTGATTCTTAAATAGTTTATAGTTTGCATCAAAGGATTCATCAATAACAATGGGATTAGCACAAGTGAAGCCAGATAGGGTGGATGGATCTGCTGAAGGTTCCTTTGCAGCAACCCATGTGGTTTTGGGGTACTGCTCAGGTTTCCAGTAAGAGCCATCAGCATTCATTTTCCTTTCGAACCCAACACCCTCTTTCCTAGGGTTTCGGTTTAGGATCTGCCTTTTGAGGACATCACATAGTGTCTGATGCCCTTTGAGACTTTTGAACATCCCTGTTTCAAGCAATGTCTTCAACCTAGCATTCTCATCAGCAATAGCAGTGGCATCCTCAGTAGAGGGGTTAGTTACCACATCAGCAGTTGAAGATATTGCAACAGTAGCAGCAGTAGAACATTTAGCAACAGAAGTAGCGTTATCATGCTCAATGCATTTAAGACATGGTGGTTCAAATCCTTCCTGAGTGGAACTGATCTGTTTGGCGCGAAGTGACTCGTTTTCCTTTTGAAGATCTTCATGAGCCGCTCTCAATTTCTCAAGATCTTGCTTCCTTTGAAGATAATCATAGGAAAGCTTTTCATGAGTTGTTGAGAGCGTTTCATGACGACTTTCAAGTTCCTCATACTTAACATGAAGATTTTTTATGTCTTCAATTAAGGACTGAGATCGAGTCATTTCAGCGTCTAACTGGTCATCGCTTTTGTCTAATAGTTTTTGAATATGTTCCATAGCTTTCTGTTGTTCGGTTGCAATTTTAGCAAGTGTTTTGTAGCTGGGTTTGGAATCACAATCGGAGTCATCTTCACTTGATGTTTGATAGTGAGTGGCGCGTGAGTTTACCTTGGCACCGCGTGCCATGAAGCAGTAGGTGGGAGTGGAGTTGTCCTTGTCATTAGCATCGGCGTTGGTGACGGAGTCATTGTCTTCAGTGTTGAAGATGGACTTGGCAACGTAGGCTGTAGCCAGACTTGCAACGCCAGAATTGGACCCCTCCTCAGACTCCACCTCTGCCTCCTCAGAAGCAGACTCGTCCTCTGAATCCATTTCCTTGCCGAAAAACGCGCGGGCCTTGCCAGATGAGCTCTTCTTGTGTGATGAAGACTTTGAGGAAGACTTGGAAGAAGTCTTTGAGTATTTCTTCTTCTTCTTGTCGTCAGAATCATACTCCTTGCTCTTCTTCTTCTTGTTGTTCTCATTGTCCCACTGCGGACACTCAGAGATGTAGTGACTAGGTTTCTTGCACTTGTGGCATGTTCTCTTCTTGTAGTCATGAGCAGAAGCTTCATCATTTCTTGATCTGGATTGTGAAGACTTTCTGAAGTCTTTCTTCTTGGTGAATCTCTGGAACTTCTTCACAAGCATAGCAAGCTCCCTTCCAATGTCTTCAGGATCATCAGAACTGCAGTCAGATTCTTCATCAGACGAGGAAACAGCTTTTGCCTTCAAGGTGCGAGTTCACCCATAGTTGGGACCGTAGATGTCTCTTTTCTCAGAAAGCTAAAACTCATGTGTGTTGAGCTTTTCAAGTATGTCAGACGTATCGAGTGTCTTGAAGTCAGGACGTTCTTGAATCATCAGGGCTAGGGTGTCAAACGAGGTGTCAAGTGATCTCAGGAGTGTCTTGACGATTTCATGCTTGGTGATCTCAGTAGCGCCGAGAGCTCGAAGCTCATTTGTGATGTCAGTGAGGCGGTCAAACGTGAGCTGGACATTCTCATTGTCGTTTCTCTTGAAGCGGTTGAAGAGGTTGTGAAGGACACTGATTCTTTGATCTCTCTGGGTTGAGACACCTTCGTTGACCTTGGAGAGCCAGTCCCATACTTGCTTGGATGTTTCCAGAGCACTCACACAGCCATACCGTCCTTTGGTCAGATGACCACAGATGATGTTCTTGGCAGTTGAATCCAGTTGAACGAACTTCTTGACATCAGCAGCGGTGACACCTTCACCAGCCTTGGGAATGCCATTCTTGACGACATACCAGAGGTCGACATCAATGGCTTCAAGATGCATGCGTATCTTATTCTTCCAGTAGGGATATTCAGTTCCATCGAAGACGGGGCACGCAGCGGAGACTTTAATTATCCCTGCAGTCGACATAGCTAAAACTCCAGGTGGTTAAACCGAATCACACAGAATAAGGGAGTACCTTGCTCTGATACCAATTGAAAGTGCTAGTGATCGACTAGAGGGGGGGGTGAATAGGCGATTTTTATGAAAGTCTTCAAAACATGGAAGTTTCGAAGACAAACGATAGAAATAAACCTATTACCATGCAGTGGAAGGTAGACTACACTAAGCAAGCCATAGTCAAATATTCAATGAAGTGAAAGCACAATGACTAATAGCAGCTAGGCAGTATAGACCAGGTAGGAAGATAGTGTGAAGCCAATCAGAACAATCAGTTACTCAGTGAAGACAAAAGATAATGCAATCATACAATGACTTCACCAGGGCCAACAGTAAGTAAAGGAATGGGAAGGACGAAACCAGTGACTCGTTGAAGACAATGATTTGTTGGACCAGTTCCAGTTGCTGTAACAACTGTACGTCTGGTTAGGGAGGTTGAGATTCAACTCAGAAGACCGCGTCTTCACCTTATTCCCCTTGAGCTAAGGACACCCAGTCCTCGCCCAATCACTCTGGTAAGTCTTCAAGGTAGACTCCCAAACCTTCACAGACTTCGTTCACCGGCGATCCACAATGACTCTTGGATGCTCAGAATGCGACACCTAACCGGCTGGAGGATTCACAGTCCTCAAGTGTAATAAGTCTTTAGATCACACAGACAGGAAGACTTCAGTGATGCCTAACACTCTTTGGCTCTGGGTGGTTAGGGCTTTATCCTCGCAAGGAATTCTCTCTCAAAGGCTTCGAGGTGGGTTGCTCTCAAACGACAAAAGTCATACACTAACTCTGAGCAGCCAACCATTTATGGTTGTAGGGGGTGGGCTATTTATAGCCACTAGGCAACCCGACCTGATTTGTCCGAAATGACCCTGGGTCACTAAGGAACTGACACGTGTTCCAACGGTCAGATTTCAAACACACGCGGCAACTTTACTTGGGCTACAAGCAAAGCTGACTCATCCAGCTCTGGATAAGATTTGCTCTCATTGTCTTCGCTCGAAGACATAGGATTTTGGTTGAGCATCACTTCAGTCACTCTGACTTTGTTCACTTGGACCCCACTTAACAGTACGGTGGTTCCTATGACTCAACAAAGAAGAAAAGGAGACAACGAAACAACTAAGTCTTCGCGCCCCATAGTCTTCACGCAATGTCTTCTCTTGTCATAGTCTTCAATGTGAATATCTTCACATACCACCATTTCTTCATACATTTTTAGGGGTCATCTCCGATAGATAAACCGAATCAATGAGGGACTACTACCTGTGTTATCCTGTAATTCTCACAAACACATTAGTCCCTCAACCAGGTTTGTCGTCAATACTCCAAAACCAACTAGGGGTGGCACTAGATGCACTTACATAATGTAACAAAGATTTGATGCAAATGTATAGATAATGTAGCAACAGACGGTATATGTTCACAAATTTAGGCCATGCCGACTGTGGTAGGTTGAGATTGAACATACCGAGCGCTCCCTGAAGTCATCCTGAATGGTGAGATAGAACTTCGTTTCCGACTGGCCACGACCATAGTTGGCTGATTTGTGCTCGCACTGTGGACACATGAATGAACACCCACGAATCAGCTAGAATAAAAATGATCCCACGGCGATTTCTGCCGGTTGATTAACAGCGACGGACGGACTGCGATAAGAGATGAGTGAATATTTCACTAAGTTGATTATCTTCTCTATGAGAAAAATCCCCGGTCCAATCCCACAGAAAACCCTAGTCGATCAGAGTCTAGAATGTCGGTGCAGATAGATGGCAGAAAGCGGTAGGGGTGAAATCCCGTGCCGTTTGGAGTGCGACCTACGCCCGCCGCCAACAGCCGTCGAGCTTAGGGTGCAGAGTTGTGGAGGAGTCCGCGGCAAGTGAGTGGGGACGAAGTGGTCGAGGTTTTTTTCCTTTTGCATGTGTGAGTGAACACACATGGCTCGCAGAGGCGACAGAGATGAATCGTGTGCGATAGTAAATCATCGAGATTGAATGGGAATCCAAATTTTCTTTGTCCTTCATCCATGAGTTTTTTCTACGATGAACATAAACCCTGCTAATCACCGTGTTCAAATTTGACACTTTTCTGGATTCATTTACAATATTTAGGGGATTATGTGCATTTTATAGGCATTAATACACATAATTCAAATTCAAACAATTGGTGCTTGAAAAGGTGCACAAGAACAGTCTAGAAAAACCATACTCGTGGTATTTAGTAATTTCTCAAGCCTTTTACAAGGAATGGGCAAAGATTTTAATGGAATGTGTGGCAATAGTCAACCACAAACGCGTCATTTACTGGGTTATCGAGTATAGAACAATGAAATACGTGCTTGAAAAACATGACGCCTAGCATGGTGCCATGGTATGGCCTCATCGTGCCCTGGTTAAAAGACGAGAAGGTTTGATTTATGTCGTCATGCACGCCCTTCATAAATCGGACCATCACCGAGGAAGTTCAATGCTTTCGAGAGGGAAATCACCAAGATTGAAGGGGAATCCAAATTTCCGTCCTTGTTTGTCATTCAGTTTTTTTCCAACGATCAACATACCGCCTCAAATGCAACGTGTTCAAATTTGACATTTTTCTAAACTCATTTACCATATTTAGGGGATTATGTGCATTTTCTAGGCATTAACTATGCACATAATTCAAATTCAAACAATCGGTGCATGAAAAGGTGCACAAGAACGGTCTGGAAAACCATGCTCGTGCTATTTAGTACATTCTCATGCCTTCTACAAGGAATGGGCAGATATTTCAAGGAAATGTGTGGCAATAGCCAACCATAAACACGTCGTTTACTGGGTTATACAAAAATGAAATACATGCTTGGAAAACATGATGCCTGGTGTGGTGCCATGGTATGGCCTCACCGTGCCCTGGTAAAAATGACGTCATGCACGCCTTTCATAAATCGAACCATCATCGAGGAAGTTTCATGGTTTCGAGGGGAAAATCATCAAGATTGAAGGGGGGGTCCAAATTTCCTTTGTCCTTTGTCCACGAGTTTTTTTTCTATGATGAACATACAACCTGCAAATCACCGTGTTCAAATTTGGCACTTTTCCGGCTTCATTTGCCATATTTAGGGGGTTATGTGCATTTCCTAGGCATTAATGCACATAATTCAAGTTTAAACAATCGGTGCATGAAAGGGTGCACAAGAACAGCCTGGAAAACCATGCTCGTGCCATTTAGTAAATTCTCATGCCTTTTACAAGGAATTGACATATATTTTGATGAAATGTGTGGCAATAGTCAACCAAATGTTTGTTTGTTGGGCTTTCAACTATAGAAAAAATGAAATAAATGCTTGAAAAACATGACGCCTGGCATGGTGCCATGGTATGACCTCACCATGCCCTGGTAAAAATTTGAGAATGTTTGGCTTATGTCGTCATGCACGCCCTTCATAAATCGAACCATCACTGAGGAAGTTCCATGCTTTCGAGAGGGAATTCCCCAAGATTGAAGGGGAATCCAAATTTCCATCCTAATTTGTCATTCACTTTTTATCCAACGATCAACATACCGCCTCAAATGCAACGTGTTCAAATTTGACATTTTTCCGGGCTCATTTACCATATTTATGGGATTATGTGCATTTTCTAGGCATTAATGGACATAATTCAAATTTGAACAATCGATGCATGAAAAGGTGCACAAGAACGGTCTGAAAAACCATGCTCGTGTTATTTAGTACATTCTCATGCCTTTTACAAGGAATGGGCAGATATTTCAAGGAAATTTATGGCAATAGTCAACCATAAACGCGTCGTTTACTGGGTTAACAACTATACAAAAAATAAAACACATGGTTGGAAAACATGATGCCTGGCGTGGTGCCATGGTATGGCCTCACCATGCCTTGATAAAAATTGGAGAATGTTTTCCTTATGTCGTGATGCACGCCTTTCATAAATCAAACCATCGTCGAGGAAGTTTCATGGTTTCGAGGGGGAAATCACCAAGATTGAAGGGGATCGAAATTTCCTTTGTCCTTTGTCCACGAGTTTTTTTTATACAATGAACATACAACCTACAAATCACCGGGTTCAAATTTGGCATTTTTCCGGGTTCATTTGCCATATTTAGGGGATTATGTGCATTTCCTAGGCATTAATGCACATAATTCAAGTTCAAACAATTGTTGCATGAAAGGGTGCACAAGAACGGCCTGGAAAACCATACTCGTGTCATTTAGTAAATTCCCATGCCTTTTACAAGGAAGGGATAGATATTTCGATGAAATGTGTGGCAATAGTCAACCACAAACGTTTGTTTATTGGGTTTTCAACTATAGAAAAAATGAAATAAATGCTTAAAAACATGACGCCTGGCATGGTGTGCCATGGTATGACCTCACCATGCCCTGGTAAAAAATTGAGAAGGTTTGGCTTATGTCATCATGCACGCCCTTCATAAATCGAACCATCACCAAAGAAGTTCCATGCTTTCGAGAGTGAAATCACCAAGATTGAAGGGGAATCCAAATTTTCTTCGTCCTTTGCCCTGGATTTTTTCTACGACAAACATACACCTTGGAAATCACAGTGTTCAAATTTGGCACTTTCCGGGCTCATTTACCATATTTAGGGGATTATGTGCATTTTCTAGGCATTTAGCGCATATAAATCCAATCCAGCTACAGGTGCACGGATGTGATGTGAGGGACGTGGATTATCGTTCGATCGCGGCGCATCCTACGATGCACACGCGCGATCTGCGTGGCTGGGGTTCCAGCCAATCATAACGCAACACATAATAGGCTCAGCGCACACTGTTTCCGGAAGCAACGGAGATGAATCGTATGCGATAATGAATGGGCAAAATTGTAAGGGAAGCCAAATTTCCGTTGTTGTTTGTCGTTGAGCTCTTGAATACCACCGCACTGTATGGCTGCCTGGCCCCTCTGTCCCAGAGCTCTCTCCAGGCGTCGTCCATGGCACCACGACACATAGTAACTGGTAAGGAAGCAATGGCATCTTGTCGCGCCGCGTTCCTCGCCGCCTGCGACCACACACATGGTAAGGAAGCAATGGCATCTCGCTGCACCGAGTTCATCACCGTGGGTGGCCAGACAGTTACATGGGCGGACTTTGGGGCTGCCATGGCCGAATGGGTGGTGGATCTAGAGGCGGCCAAAGCCGCACAGAAGGAGTGGAAAAGGCAGAAAGCAGTCAAGAAAAGAGAGTCCCGTCGCCGCAAGAAAAAAGAGGCCGCATGCCATGGTGAGGAGAGCTTGGCGGAGATCGAAGCACGGTGGGCTGCCGCCTACAAGGCCGGGAAGGAGAACGCCGGCGCCTGGCCAGCATGCTCCGATGGCAGCATGTGAGAAGTAGTTTAAGCTTGTAGTATTAGAGCAAATTACCAGTAGTACTTTAAGTTTGTAGTATTAACATACAATGTCGGTAAGAGCATCCTTTGAGGGCTTTGAGTGTTGATTAGCATGTGTGCCCGTGTGCGTTTTTTTGTGTTAATCATTAGAAGATCACAAAACACATTGTTTCTATGATGTACCCGTCTATGTTTTTTTGCATTGATGATCCATAAGTCAGTTACCTACGCGATGTTTCCTAATAAAGCAGGTGTACCATTGACCGAAAAAATCAACTACACGTGTACATTTTTTTGGAGACGGGATCCACCAACTTTCTTTTTTCTCGCACACGAGTATTTTACGTGCTTCGTCTATGTTGTGTGTTTCCTCTGCCCAAGTTTCAAGTTTCTTAGCAAAATTTTCATTAGGCACGCAATTTTAGAATTTATTCCTCCAACCACATACCCATCCTCAGTATGCCCCCCTCGCGCCTCCCCCTACCGGCATCTCAAACCGCCGCCACCGTAACCACAACTTCAACCACATCTACATTCTGCTCGGATCCAGTCAGGTAACCCACCGATCTCTATCACGGCTCTGGCCAGATTGCTTAAATGGCACCTGCGAAACATCCTCATACCTCCAAATCCCCACTACCTGGAGCTGATGGCGGTCCATGGCGCGATGGTCGTTGTGCGCGTTGACCCGGAGGAACACCTCGCCTCCGCCGCTGCCGCCGACATGGTGCAGGCTCTAGCCCAGATGAAGTGCCCCAGCGACTACCCCCAGGACTTGACAGGTAAGATCTAACCAGCTAAATCTTACCAATACCACTTGCAACGGCTATGATTTGTACGGTTGATGTATTAAGCATGTCCTTGCCTTGTTTACTTCAGTACTGCACAGTGTGTGATGTTCAAATATTACCGTGTCTGATACGTCTCCAACGTATCTATAATTTTTGATTGCTCCATGCTATTATATTATCTATTTTGGATGTTAATGGGCTTTATTTTACACTTCTATATCATTTTTGGGACTAACCTATTAATCGGAGGCCCAACCCAAATTGTTGTTTTTTTGCCTATTTTAGGGTTTCGAAGAAAAGGAATATCAAACGGAGTCCAAATGGAATGAAACCTTCGGGAACGTGATTTTCTCAACAGACGTGATCCAGGAGACTTGGAGTGGCCGTCAAGAAACAAGGGAGGAACGCACAAGGCAGGGGGTGCGCCTACCCCCATGGGCGCGCCCTCCACCCTCGTGGGCCCTCTGTTGCTCCACCGACGTACTTCTTCCTCCTATATATATCCACATACCCCCAAACATCCAGGAGCACCATGAAAACCTAATTCCACCACCGCAACCTTCTGTACTCGAGGGATCCCATCTCGGGGCCTTTTCCGGAGCTCCGCCGGAGGGGGCATTGATCACGGAGGGCCTCTACATCAACTCCATGGTCTCTCCGGTGATGTGTGAGTAGTTTACTTCAGACCTACGGGTCCATAGTTATTAGCTAGAAGGCTTCTTCTCTCTCTTTGGATCTCAATACAAAGTTCTCCTCGATTTTCTTGGAGATCTATTCGGTGTGATCTTCTTTTGCGGTGTGTTTGTCGAGATCCGATGAATTTGTGGGTTTACGATCCAGATTATCTATGAACAGTATTTGATTCTCCTCTGAATTCTTTTATGTATGATTGGTTTATCTTTGCAAGTCTCTTCGAATTATCAGTTTGGTTTGGCCTACTAGATTGATCTTTCTTGCAATGGGAGAAGTGCTTAACTTTGGGTTCAAACTTGCGGTGTTCGATCCCAGTGACAGAAAGGGAACCGATACGTATTGTATTGTTGCCATCGAGGATAAAAAGATGGGGTTTATATCATATTGCATGAGTTTATCCCTCTACATCATGTCATCTTCCTTAAAGCATTACTCTGTTCTTATGAACTTAATACTCTATATGCATGCTGGATAGTGGTCGATGTGTGGAGTAATAGTAGTAGATGCAGAATCATTTTAGTCTACTTGTCTCGGACGTGATGCCTATATACATGATTATACCTAGATATTCTCATAACTATGCTCAATTCTATCAATTGCTCGACAGTAATTCATTTACCCACCGTAATACTTATGCTCTTGAGAGAAGCCACTAGTGAAACCTATGGCCCCCGGGTCTATCTTCCATCATATTAATCTTCCAATACTTAGTTGTTTCCTTTGCCATTTATTTTACTTTGCATCTTTATCATAAAAATACCAAAAATATTATCTTATCATATCTATTAGATCTCACTCTCGTAAGTGACCGTGAAGGGCTTGACAACCCCTTTATCGCGTTGGTTGCGAGGTTCTTATTTGTTTGTGTAGGTGCATGGGACTTGAGCGTGATCTCCTACTGGATTGATACCTTGGTTCTCAAAAACTGAGGGAAATACTTATGCTACTTTGCTGCATCACCCTTTCCTCTTCAAGGGAAAACCAACGCAGTGCTCAAGAGGTAGCAAGAAGGATTTCTGGCGCCGTTGCCGGGGAGATTCGCTCCAAGTCAAGTCAAGATTTGACCCCCGACAACGACCCATTTCTGGCGCCGTTGCCGGGGAGATCTAAGCCAAGTCAAGACATACCAAGTACCCATCACAAACTCTTATCCCTCACATTACATTATTTGCCATTTGCCTCTCATTTTCCTCTTCCCCACTTCACCCTTACCGTTTTATTTGCCCTCTCTCTCCGTTCCCCTTCTCTTTCTCTATTTTCCTCTTTTTCGCTTGCTTCGTCGTTATGGCTAGTCCTTTATCTTCTCCGTTGTCTCCTGAGAATGAAGTCCTTAATTTTAAACAAAGGGAGGGAGAAAATCTAAAAGATGCTTGGTATAGAATTTGCAATGCTCAAAATAGATCTATCAGGAAGCAATCTACTTCCGTTCTTCTCCGCAATTTTTATGTAGGCATCCCACCTTGGAATAGATATATTCTTGATACCATTACCGGAGGAAATTTCTTGGGTAGCCATACTTTCGATTCTTATAATGCTATGATAGATTTGTTTGGCCCACCACCTCTTTTGGTTAATGGAACTATGTTAACTTTGGAACATGTGATGCAAAGGCTTGAAATTATTGAGAATAAAGTTGCTACTATAGAGTTGATTGAGAATTTGGATAAAAATATCCACAACTAAATTACCTAGTATGGATCTAAGGTGGGAGTTACTTTGAAATTTTTTAAGGGAAAAGAACCCATAGTTAATGAAAGAATAGATCAAGATTCTACTAGAATCGATAAACTTGAGGGAATTATCACCAACTTGGGATCCGCTTTTTATTCCGTTAAAAATACTCCAAATCCTCCTACTAAAATTGCCAAGCTTGTTTATGTTCCTAAAAATAAGGGTGATTCCTCTAGTAAGGAAACTGCGGATTTAAAATCAATAAGTGTTCATCCTAATCTTTTCGTTATCATTAAGGAACCGTTTGTTACAAATGATTTTCTTGATTTTGTGCCTAGGAGTTTGATAATTAATAAAAAGGAAGAAACTCCTAAGAATTATAGGTGTCTCATTGAAGAATTGCCTACCAAATATGGCAATACCTAGATCTATCTTCGCTTTTATGCCTAGCTAGGGGTGTTAAACGATAGCGCTTGTTGGGAGGCAACCCAATTTTATTTTTATTCTTTGCTTTTTGATCATGTTTAGTAATAAATAATTTTTCTAGCATCTGTTTTGGTTGTGTTTTTTGTGTTTAATTAGTGTTTGTGCCAAGTAGAACCGTTGGGAAGACTTGGGGAAAGTCTTTTTCATCTTACTATAGAAAACAGAAACTTTAGCGCTCACGAGAATCGCTGCCATTTTTATTTGGAAGGTGATATTTAGTTAATTCTTTTTGCATATGACTAATAGATAAATTACTCACGTCCATAAATTTATTTTAGAATTTTTGGGGTTCCAGAACTTGCGTTAGATACAGATTACTACAGACTATTATGTTTTGGACAGATTCTGTTTTTCTTGTGTTGTTTGTTTATTTTGATGAATCTATGGCTAGTAAAAGAGTTTATAAACCATAGAGAAGTTGTAATACAGTAGGTTTAACACCAATATAAATAAATAATGAGTTCATTACAATACCTTGAAGTGGTGTTTTGTTTTCTTTCGCTAACGGAGCTCGCGAGATTTTCTATTTTGAGTTTTGTGTTGTGAAGTTTTCAAGTTTTGGGTAAAGATTTGATGGATTATGGAACAAAGAGTGGAAAGAGCCTAAGCTTGGGGATTCCCATGGCACCCCAAGTTTAAATCCAAGGACATCAAAAAGCCTAAGCTTGGGGATGCCCCGGAAGGCATCCCCTCTTTCGTCTTTGTCTATCGGTAACCTTACTTGGAGCTATATTTTTATTCACCACATGATATGTTCTTTGGTTGGAGCGTCTTGTATGATTTGAGTCCTTGATTTCTAGTTTACCACAATCATCCTTGCTGTACACACCTTTTGAGAGAGACTCACATGAATTGAAATTTATTAGAATACTCTATGTGCTTCACTTATATCTTTTGAGCTATATAGTTTTTGCTCTAGTACTTCACTTATATCTTTTAGAGCACGGTGGTGGATTTGTTTTATAGAAACTATTGTTCTCTCATGATTCACTTATATTACTTTGAGGGTCCTTTAGAACAACATGGCAATAATAAAAACTTTCATATAAGTGCATTGAATACTATGAGAAGTTTGATAGTTGACAATTGTTTTGAGATATGGAGATGGTGATATGAGAGTCATGCTAGTTGAGTAGTTGTGAATTTGAGAAATACTTGTGTTGAAGTTTGTGATTCTCGTAGCATGCACGTATGGTGAACCGTTATGTGATGAAGTCGGAGCATGCTTTATTTATTGATTGTCTTCCTTATGAGTGGCGGTCGGGGACGAGTGATGGTCTTTTCCTACAAATCTATCCCCCTAGGAGCATGCGCGTAATACTTTATTTCGATAACTAATATATTTTTGCAATAAGTATGTGAGTTCTTTATGACTAATGTTGAGTCCATGGATTATACGCACTCTCACCCTTCCACCATTGCTAGCCTCTCTAGTATCGCGCAACTTTCGCCGGTACCATAAACACACCATATACCTTCCTCAAAACAGCCACCATACCTACCTATTATGGCATTTCCATAGCCATTCCGAGATATATTGCCATGCAACTTTCCATCGTTCCTTTAGTATGACACGCTTCATCATTGACATATTGCTTGCATGATCATGTAGTTGACATCGTATTTGTGGCAAAGCCACCGTTCATAATTCTTTCATACAAGTCACTCATGCATCGTTGCACATCCCGGTACACCACCGGAGGCAATCACATAGAGTCATATTTTGTTCTAAGTATTGAGTTGTAATTCTTGAGTTGTAAGTAAATAAAGTGTGATGATCATCATTATTAGAGCATTGTCCCAAGTGAGGAAAGGATGATGGAGACTATGATTCCCCCACAAGTCGGGATGAGACTCCGGACAAAAAAAATATATAAAAAGGAAAAAAAGAGGCCAAAAAAGAAAGAAGGCCCAAAAAAACGAGAGAAAAAGAGAGAAGGGACAATGTTACTATCCTTTTTCCACACTTGTGCTTCAAAGTAGCACCATGTTCTTCATATAGAGAGTCTCCTATGATATCACTTTCATATACTAGTGGGAATTTTTCATTATAGAACTTGGCTTGTATATTCCAATGATGGGCTTCCTCAAAATGCCCTAGGTCTTCTTGAGAGAGCAAGTTGGATGCACACCCACTTAGTTTCTTTTGTTGAGCTTTCATATACTTATAGCTCTAGTGCATCCGTTGCATGGCAATCCCTACTCACTCACATTGATATCTATTAATGGGCATCTCCATAGCCCGTTGATACGCCTAGTTGATGTGAGACTACCTTCTCCTTTTTGTCTTCTCCACAACCACCATTCTATTCCACCATAGTGCTATATCCATGGCTCACGCTCATATATTGCGTGAAGATTGAAAAAGTTTGAGAACATCAAAAGTATGAAACAATTGCTTGGCTTGTCATCGGGGTTGTGCATGATTTACATATTTTGTGTGGTGAAGATAGAGCATAGCCATATTATATGATTTTGTAGGGATAACTTTCTTGGACCATGTTATTTTGAGAAGACATAATTGCTTAGTTAGTATACTTGAAGTATTATTATTTTTATGTCAATATTAAACTTTTATCTTGAATCTTTCGGATCTGAACATTCATGCCACAATAAAGAAAAATTACATTGAGAATTATGTTAGAAAGCATTCCACATCAAAAATTCTTCTTTTATCATTTACCTACTCGAGGAGGAGCAGGAATTAAGCTTGGGGATGCTTGATACGTCTCCAACGTATCTATAATTTTTGATTGCTCCATGCTATTATATTATCTATTTTGGATGTTAATGGGCTTTATTTTACACTTTTATATCATTTTTGGGACTAACCTATTAACCGGAGGCCCAACCCAAATTGCTGTTTTTTTGCCTATTTTAGGGCTTCGAAGAAAAGGAATATCAAACGGAGTCCAAACAGAATGAAACCTTTGGGAACGTGATTTTCTCAACAAACATGATCCAGGAGACTTGGAGTGGCCGTCAAGAAACAAGGGAGGAAGGCACGAGGCAGGGGGCGCGCCTACCCCCACTAGCGCGCCCTCCATCCTCGTGGGCCCTCCGTTGCTCCGCCGACGTACGTCTTCCTCCTATATATATCCACGTACCCCCCAAACATCCAGGAGCACCACGAAAACCTAATTCCACCGCAGCAACCTTCTGTACTCGAGGGATCCCATCTCGGGGCCTTCTTCGGAGCTCCACCGGAGGGGGCATTGATCACAGAGGGCCTCTACATCAACAACATGGCCTCTCCGGTGATGTGTGGGTAGTTTACTTCAGACCTACAGGTCCATAGTTATTAGCTAGATGGCTTCTTCTCTCTCTTTGGATCTCAATACAAACTTCTCCTCAATTCTCTTGGAGATCTATTCGGTGTAATCTTCTTTTGCGGTGTGTTTGTCGAGATCCGATGAATTTGTGGGTTTATGATCCAGATTATCTATGAACAATATTTGATTCTCCTCTGAATTCTTTTATGTGTGATTGGTTTATCTTTGCAAGTCTCTTCGAATTATCAGTTTGGTTTGGCCTACTAGATAGATCTTTCTTGCAATGGGAGAAGTGCTTAGCTTTGGGTTCAAACTTGCGGTGTTCGATCCCAGTGATAGAAAGGGAACCGATACGTATTGTATTGTTGCCATCGAGGATAAAAAGATGGGGTTTATATCATATTGCATGAGTTTATCCCTCTACGTCATGTCATCTTCCTTAAAGCATTACTCTGTTCTTATGAACTTAATACTCTAGATGCATGCTGGATAGTGGTCGATGTGTGGAGTAATAGTAGTACATGCAGAATCGTTTCGGTCTACTTGTCTCGGACGTGATGCCTATATACATGATTATACCTAGATATTCTCATAACTATGCTCAATTCTATCAATTTCTCGATAGTAATTCGTTTACCCACCGTAATACTTATGCTCTTGAGAGAAGCCACTACTGAAACCTATGGCCCCTGCCCCCTGGGTCTATCTTCCATCATATTAATCTTCCAATATTTAGTTATTTCCTTTGCCATTTATTTTACTTTGCATCTTTATCATAAAAATACCAAAATTATTATCTTATCATATCTATCAGATCTCACTCTCGTAAGTGACCGTGAAGGGCTTGACACCCCCTTTATCGCGTTGGTTGCGAGGTTCTTATTTGTTTGTGTAGGTGCGTGGGACTTGAGCGTGATCTCCTACTGGATTGATACCTTGGTTCTCAAAAACTGAGGGAAATACTTATGCTACTTTGATGCATCACCCTTTCCTCTTCAAGGGAAAACCAACGCACTGCTCAAGAGGTAGCAGTGTTCAGCTCAATTTCACCAATACCAGCAACAAACTTACAATACATGACTCAGGATATCACTAGAGATGCTGCTCATTTGCTATTTTTAGTGAATGCTAACCCAGTTGTACTTAACATGCATGTCCATGTACTTACACATGGGTCATAACGGCCGATGCTGTTGTTTGCCGTCGAGGTTAGCTGCATCCCATGTCTTATAGTATTTCACATCATTTGTGCAATTACAGTTTAACTTCTACCATTTACTGTTAGCCCGTAGGTACACATGTCAGTGGCACTGATTCACACTTCGACCCGGAGGAACAGCTCGCCTCCGCCGTCGCTGACTTTGGGCGGGCTCTGGCCAAGATGAGGTGCCCCAGCAACTACCTCTCAGGACTTACCAAGTATGTACTCACCAGTTCAATCTTACCAATACCAGTTGTAATTAATGGCTATGTGATAACCCACAAGTATAGGGGATCGCAACAGCTTTCGAGGGTAGAGTATTCAACCCAAATTTATTGATTCGACACAAGGGGAGCCAAAGAATATTCTCAAGTATTGGCAGCTGAGTTGTCAATTCAACCACACCTGGAAACTTAGTATCTATAGCAAAGTGTTTAGTAGCAAAGTAATATGATAGTGGTGGTAGCGGCAACAAAAGTAAAGACAGCAAAAGTAATGTTTTTGGTATTTTGTAGTGATTGTAACAGTAGCAGCGGGAAAGTAAATAAGCGTAAACCGGTATATGGAAAACTCGTAGGCACCGGATCAGTGATGGATAATTATGTCGGATGCGGTTCATCATGTAACAGTCATAACATAGGGTGACACAGAACTAGCTCCAATTCGTCAATGTAATGTAGGCATGTATTCCGTATATAGTCATACGTGCTTATGGAAAAGAACTTGCACGACATCTTTTGTCCTACCCTCCCGTGGCAGCGGGGTCCTATTGGAAACTAAGGGATATTAAGGCCTCCTTTTAATAGAGAACTGGAACAAAGCATTAGCACATAGTGAATACATGAACTCCTCAAACTATGGTCATCACCGGGAGTGGTCCCGATTATTGTCACTTCGGGGTTGCCGGATCATAACACATAGTAGGTGACTATAGACTTGCAAGATAGGATCAAGAACTCACATATATTCATGAAAACATAATAGGTTTAGATCTGAAATCATGGCACTCGGGCCCTAGTGACAAGCATTAAGCATAGCAAAGTCATAGCAACATCAATCTCAGAACATAATGGATACTAGGGATCAAACCCTAACAAAACTAACTCGATTACATGATAAATCTCATCCAACCCATCACCGTCCAGCAAGCCTACGATGCAATTACTCACGCACGGTGGTGAGCATCATGAAATTGGTGATGGAGGATGGTTGATGATGACGACAGCGACGAATCCCCCTCTTCGGAGCCCCGAACGGACTCCAGATCAGCCCTCCCGAGAGGTTTTAGGGCTTGGCGGCGGCTCCGTATCGTAAAACGCGTTTATTTCTTCTCTCTGAATTTTTTCTCTCCGAAAGCAAATATATAGAGTTGGAGTTCGCGTCGGAGGGTTTCCAGGGGGCCCATGAGGTAGGGGGCACGCCCTAGGGGGGGGCTCCCCCCACCCTCGTGAGAAGGGTGTGGCCCCCCTGGTCTTCATCTTTGGCAAGGATTTTTATTGTTTTTTCTAAGACGTTCCGTGGAGTTTCAGGTCATTCCGAGAATATTTGTTTTCTGCACATAAAACAACACCATGGCAATTCTGCTGAAAACAGCGTCAGTCCGGGTTAGTTCCATTCAAATCATACAAGTTAGAGTCCAAAACAAGGGCAAAAGTGTTTGGAAAAGTAGATACGACAGAGACGTATCAACTCCCCCAAGCTTAAACCCTTGCTTGTCCTCAAGCAATTCAGTTGACAAACTGAAAGAAAGAAAAACTTTTACAAACTATGTTTGCTCTTGTTGTTGTAACTATGTCAAGCCAGCATTCAAGTTTTCAACATAGATCATAGCTAACCACATTTGCAATAATTATTAGGTCTCATAATTACTCATATCAATAGCATAATCAACTAGAAAGTCATAATAATAAATCTCGGATGACAACACTTTCTCAAAACAATCATAATATGATATAACAAGATGGTATCTCGCTAGCCCTTTCTGAGACCGCAAAACATAAATGCAGAGCACCTTTAAAGATCAAGGACTGACTAGACATTGTAATTCATGGTAAAAGAGATCCAATCATAGTCATACCCAATATAAATTAACAGTGATGAATGCAAATGATGGTTGTGCTCTCCAGCTAGTGCTTTTTAATAAGAGGGTGATGACTCAACATAAAAGTAAATGGATAGGCCCTTCACATAGGGAAGCAGGGATTTGTAGTGGTGCCAGAGCTCGGTTTTGAAATAGAGATAAATTGTATTTTGAGTGGTATACTTTCATTGTCAACGTAACAACTAAGAGATGGCGATATCTTCCATGCTAAACACATTATAGGCGGTTCCCAAACAGAATGGTAAAGTTTATACTCCCCCTCCACCAACAAGCATCAATCCATGGCTTGCTCGAAACAACGAGTGCCTCCAACATACATCAGGTCCCAAGGGGATTTTTGTTTGCAATTAATTTTGATTTAGTTTTCATAAAGCATGGGACTGGGCATCCCGGTGACCAGCCATTTTCTCATGAGTGAGGAGCGGAGTCCACTCCTCTTGAGAATAACCCGCCTAACACAGAAGATAAGGACATACTTGGTTGATACATGAGCTATTCAAGCATACAAAACAGAATGATTATTTGAAGGTTTAGAGTTTGGCACATACAAATTTACTTGGAACGGCAGGTAGATACCGCATATAGGAAGGTATGGTGGACTCATCTGGAATAACTTTGGGGTTTAAGGGATTGGATGCACAAGCGGTATTCCCGCTTAGTACAAGTGAAGGCTAGCAAAAGATTGGGAAGCGACCAACTAGAGAGCGACAACAGCCATGTACATGCATTAAAATTAATAAACATTGGATGCAAGCATGAGTAGGATATAATCCACCATGAACATAAATATCGTGAAGGCTATGTTGATTTTGTTTCAACTACATGCGTGAACATGTGCCAAGTCAAGTCACTTAAATCATTCAAAAGAGGATACCACCCCATCATACCACGTCATAATCATCTCAATAGCATGTTGGTATACAAGGTAAATCATTATAACTCATAGCTAATCAAGCATGGCACAAGCAACTATGATCTCTAATTGTCATTGCAAACATGTTTATTCATAATAAGCTGAATCAAGAACGAGGGACTCATCATATTTACAAAAACAAAAGAGGTCGAGTTTATACCAGCTTTTCTCATCTCAGTCAGTCCATCATATATCATCATAATTGCCTTTCACTTGCACGACCGAACGATGTGAATAATAATAAGAGTGTACGTGCATTGGACTAAGCTGGAATCTGTGAGCATTCAATAAACAGGAGAAGACAAGGCAATATGGGCTCTTGGTTAAATCAACAATAATGCATATAAGAGCCACTTCAACAATTTAATTATGGTCTTCTCCTACTGACCCCCAAAGAAAAGAAAATAAATAAAACTATTTACACGGGAAAGCTCCCAACAAGCAAAAGAAGAACGGGAAATATTTTTGGGTTTTCTTTTCAATTGTTACTACTACAACAGAAAATTAAACTACTACTAATTTTTTTGGTTTTTCTTAAGGTTTAACAAACACACAAGAAGAAAGCAGGAAAAGGAAACTAAACTAGCATGGATATTACAGTGAAAAAGTATGAGCACCGACATCTAGCAATGAGTGTGTGTGAACATAAATGTAATGTTGGTGAGAAGTACGTACTCCCCCAAGCTTAGGCTTTTGGCCTAAGTTGGTCTATGGCCACAGCTGGCCTGGCGGATATCCATAATAATAGTTGTTGGGGTCGTACTGTGATGAGGAGGAATAGTTGGGATCATACTGTGATGAAGAAGAAGACTCTGACTGCCACTGGCTGACAGTCATCTCTGGATCCCAAGAATAAACAGATTGTCGTGGAGGCTCATCTTGTGGTTCCTGTTCCGGGGCTAGTGCGGGATTCTTGTAAGCTTGGATGGCAGCCCATGTAACGAGGTAGGGTCCTACAAAATTAAACAAAGAAGGAGCAGGCAGGATAATAGTCTCAGGATGATGTTTGTTAAAGAACAATTGATATTTAAGCTCTCCTGCCCTATTCTTAACAATAAAATCATGTGCCACCATACTTCTATGATCTAGATAAACACGGGGCAACACCTTTTCTTCCTTCTCAGCATGCCTAATAGGTATGTTAAAATGTGCAGCTAGGCGTGTGGCATAGACGCCTCCAAAGATGGGACCCTTAGTATGGTTCATACTTAACCGTCTAGCAATAATACCGCCCATACTAAAAGTGTTATCACTATATAAACCGTGGTGCAGAATAATTATATCAGGGATACTAAGGTTTCCACTGTTTCCGTGTCCAATTAAACAACGACTAGCAAATAATGCAAAGTAACGTAAAACAGGAAAATGTATGCTAGTGATTCGTGCATCGGAAACCTTTCTAGTTTCTCCTACAGTGATAGTATCAATAAACCCAGCCACATCATCATGATGTGGTTCTTCTGTCTTGCCCTCAAAAGGTAT
Source organism: Triticum urartu (assembly GCF_003073215.2). Taxonomy (NCBI): domain Eukaryota; kingdom Viridiplantae; phylum Streptophyta; class Magnoliopsida; order Poales; family Poaceae; genus Triticum; species Triticum urartu. Next base: position 63,995,335 of record NC_053024.1, read on the forward strand.
TAGACAAATCTGAGAGAAATCATAAAGTGACATCTCCTTATGTTCATCATATAAATGAAACTCCACCGTAGGTGGTGAGTTCCTAGAATGAAAATGAAAGTTTTTCACAAAAGTATTTGTGAGTAAGAGATACTGATCGCACTGGTCATGGAGGAAAGCGGTGAGGCCTGCATTGTGAGCTAATTCATGAAAATCTTCATAGATACCGGCTGCTCTCAAGAAATCTTTAGATGGCCATTCACACGCCCGAATCTCCGCGGTGCGCGGCAAATTATACTTAGGCTTCGGTGCCTTTTCCTTCGAGCTTTGGCTCGATGAGCCCCTCAAAAATCTCCTCATTATTATTCTGAAATAATCTGAAATTCTTAGTAACTTCAAACAAAAATGAACAAACTTCAATAAAACTGATAGCAACTACTCCTACAAGTGCCTAGAGCCTATATCAAGCATTAGAACTACTTGGAACCATATAAATTTGATATGCAAGCTCAAGAACATGGTCACCTATGCAGCACAAATTTGCAAAGAATAAAACACTAGAACCAAGGGACACAGTAGTATCAGGCATAGAAGCAGTTTCATCATAAGTATCATGCATAGCAGAAGTGGCATCATCAATAACATGCGACATATCAGAACGAATAGCAGAAGCAGATGTAGGTGTCGCAAACTTACTCATAACAGAAGGCGAATCAAGTGCAGAGCTAGATGGCAATTCCTTACCCCCCCTCGTAGTTGAGGGATAGATCTTGGTTTTTGGATCTCTCAAGTTCTTCATAGTGTCCAGCAGATATAAATCCCAAGTGACTCAAAGAATAGAGCTATGCTCCCCGGCAACGGCGCCAGAAATTGGTCTTGATAACCCACAAGTATAGGGGATCGCAACAGCTTTCGAGGGTAGAGTATTCAACCCAAATTTATTGATTCGACACAAGGGGAGCCAAAGAATATTCTCAAGTATTAGCAGCTGAGTTGTCAATTCAACCACACCTGGAAACTTAGTATCTGCAGCAAAGTGTTTAGTAGCAAAGCAATATGATAGTGGTGGTAGCGGCAACAAAAGTAAAGACAACAAAAGTAATGTTTTTGGTATTTTGTAGTGATTGTAACAGTAGCAGCAGGAAAGTAAATAAGCGTAAACTAGTATATGGAAAACTCGTAGGAACCGGATCAGTGATGGATAATTATGCCGGATGCGGTTCATCATGTAATAGTCATAACATAGGGTGACAAAGAACTATCTCCAATTCATCAATGTAATGTAGGCATGTATTCCGTATATAGTCATACGTGCTTATGGAAAAGAATTTGCATGACATCTTTTGTCCTACCCTCCCGTGGCAGCGGGGTCCTATTGGAAACTAAGGGATATTAAGGCCTCCTTTTAATAGAGAACAGGAACAAAGCATTAGCACATAGTGAATACATGAACTCCTCAAACTATGGTCATCACCGGGAGTGGTCCCGATTATTGTCACTTCGAGGTTGCCGGACCATAACACATAGTAGGTGACTATAGACTTGCAAGATAGGATCAAGAACTCACATATATTCATGAAAACATAATAGGTTCAGATCTGAAATCATGGCACTCGGGCCCTAGTGACAAGCATTAAGCATAGAAAAGTCATAGCAACATCAATCTTAGAACATAATGGATACTAGGGATCAAACCCTAACAAAACTAACTCGATTACATGATAAATCTCATCCAACCCATCACCGTCCAGCAAGCCTACGATGCAATTACTCACGCACGGCGGTGAGCATCATGAAATTGGTGATGGAGGATGGTTGATGATGATGACGGCGACGAATCCCCCTCTCCGGAGCCCCGAACGGACTCCAGATCAGCCCTCCCGAGAGGTTTTAGGGCTTGGCGGCGGCTCCGTATCATAAAACGCGATGATTTCTTCTCTCTGATTTTTCTCTCTCCGAAAGCAAATATATAGAGTTGGAGTTGGCGTCGGAGGGTTTCCAGGGGGCCCACGAGGTAGGGGGCGCGCCCTAGGGGGGGGCACCCTCGTGAGAAGGGTGTGGCCCCCCTGGTCTTCATCTTTGGCGAGGATTTTTTATTGTTTTTTCTAAGATGTTCCGTGGAGTTTCAGGTCATTCCGAGAATATTTGTTTTCTGCACATAAAACAACACCATGGCAATTCTGCTGAAAACAGCGTCAGTCCAGGTTAGTTCCATTCAAATCATACAAGTTAGCGTCCAAAACAAGGGCAAAAGTGTTTGGAAAAGTAGATACGATGGAGACGTATCACTATGTTCTGTACGGTCTATGTATTAAGCATGTTCTAGTAAACATGCCTAACACATTTAGCTACTTTCCCTACCTTTTTATAGACATCTGGGCCATTCTCTACTCTGGCAGCACCTGCCTTGTGATGTTTAACTATGCCAATTGCATTTTTATCAGTATCGGTTTCAATGTCTATTAAACCTGTTGCAATTAACAGTTGAATCAATTTTTAAACAATTGTATTTCAATGGCTACAAACTTACAAAACATGACTTAGGATGTTGTTAAGCCTGTTGCAATTAGCACTTTTATCCATTTTTTAATCTGTCCATTGGCTACCATGCTACTCTCTGCAATGAAGATATACTAGAGATGCTACCCATTTGCTATTTTTGGTGGATGCTAAGACTTTTGTACTTAACATGCCTGTCCATGTACTTACGTAGGGTCATAACGACCGATGTTGTTGTTTGCCATCGAGGTTAGCTGCATCCCATGTCTTACAATATTTTACATCATTTATGCAATTGCCGTTTAACTTCTACCATTTACTGGTTTTCTGTAGGTACACATGTCAGTGGCACTGATCCATGCTTTGACCCAGAGGAACAGCTCGCCTCCGCCGTCACTGACTTTGGGCGGGTTCTGGCCAAGATGAAGTGCCCCAGCAACTACCTCTCAGGACTTACCAAGTATGAACTCACCAGTTCAATCTTACCAATACCAGTTGCAATTAATGGCTATGTTTTGTATGGTCGTTGTATTAAGCATGTTGTAGCAAACATGCCTAACACATTTTAGGTATTTTCCCTACCTTTTTGTAGACAACTGGGCCATTATCTGCTCAGGCAGCACCTGCCTTGTGATGTTTAACTCTACCAATTGCATTTTTATCAGTACCGATTTCAGTGGCCATTAAGCCTATTGCAATTAACAGTTGTATCCATTTTTAAAGAGTTATATTTCAATGGCTACAAACTTACAAAACATGAATTAGGATGTTGTTAAGCCTGTTACAATTAACAATTGTATCCATTTTTTAATCCATCCCTTTGCTACCGTGCTACTCTTTCGCAATGAAGATATCACTACAGATGCTGTCGTTTTATTACCATTTGCTATTTTTGGTGGATGTTAACCCTGTTGTAGTTAACATTGGCTTTCCATGTACTTACACAGAGCTACAATGGGTGATGTTGTTGTTTGCCGTCGAGGTTATCTGCATCTCATGTCTTATACACCATATATTCCTAAATATAAGTATTTTTAGAGATTCCAATATAGACTACATATGGAGCAAAATGAGTGAATCTAGATTCTAATCTAAACTATATATATAATTCTATATACATTCGTATGTAGTTCATATTGAAATCTCAAAAAATACTTGTACTTAGGAACATAGGTAGCTGTATTTTACATCATTTGTGCAATCTCAGTTTAGTTTCTAACATTTACTGGTTGCTTATAGGTACATATATGAGTGGTACATGATCCACGCTTCGATCCCTTTTGCGTATGGGGCAATGAGATATTCATGAACAAGCGTCAAGTGAGGAAACTAAGAAAGATTGTTAGGCGAAAGAAATAGGTGATTGGAATTAAGCTCTTTATTTACACTTTGTCCAAGACAACAGTGAACTTTAGGATGGTAAGTAATGTGTTGCCTTTTCCCCTGCCCACAACAAGTTACTCTATTAGACCTCAGTATCTAATATTTTTCTCTTTTTAGTGGTTTCCGAAGCTATATATTAATAATTACCTTGCAAACTACATGACCAAAGTGGAGGCAACTAAGTTTAAAGTATATAATTCATGCTACCATGATAATGCTCTAGAAGTCTTCCTGAAGGCGGTGAAGGATGGCGGGCGATCGTCACAAGGGGTTGGACAAAAGTGGTTCATGCCTATGGCATGTAGGAAGGCACATTATGGGCATTCCGCTTCTTCAACACCGTCGGCAGTCAAAATGATTTACACTTGTCTCTTCACCTTTACCGCCTTTAAATATTGTGGTTCATCATAGTTAATTGCTGTCTAATCCTGTAATTACTGAACATATTGTACTGGCAATTTTATTTATGGATTCGTTGTTGAATCATTGTGCTGAGAACTTGAATTGCACGTTTTATATTTCAAAATTTCCAATTCAAATAATAAATTACAGGCAAAAATAAAAATATACAGGAGCTAATAAAACAATGTGCACACGGTTAGAAAGAAAACAACGTGTGCGATGTAAAAAGAGAACAGACGGTCATGGAACTTTGCAAACGGTTCTGGTAGTAAAAGCGCTTGTGATGGATAGCCCAATGCCACACAATTTTCTACATCAAATCTGTGTGATGTAGTTCATAAAAGCAAACAGTTAACCAAGGCAGAGTATGTGTGATAGGTACACCTTTCACACACGAGCGTATACATAAAACTATGTGGGATGTACATACGAACGGAAACGTTTTCCCTGGATTGACTGTGTGGGATGTACATAAGAACGAAAATGTATTCCTTGGATTGACTGTGTGTGATATACATACGAATGGAAATGTTTTTCTGGAATTCACCATCTGGGATTTACATACGAACAAAAATGATTGGGTTTCGATGCCCCGCCCGATCGCACACGAGTTCATTTGGCCCCAGCCTGTGTCCCAGGAGGGCCTATCCCCGACGATTTCTGGGTCGTGTGGGAAGGACCCCCTATCGCCTACACTCACTTGGTGACGGTTCCAAATGCCGCCGCAGAAAGGGGTTAAAAACCATTTGTATAACACCGACGCGTACTAGCTAGTGATGGTAGTCAATTGCTTTCTTGCTAAGGCTTCATCTTTTTGGCAATCAGATACCCGCTTATCCAAGTACATCTATGTTAGTCACCCTAAACATTGCATGGAGAAAAATAATGGATTAGAGAGATGTGCCATGTCCTTAGCTGAGTCCATGGGCTTATTGTTTCATGTAGTTTAATGTCAAGCACTTTATTGTTGTATAAGTTCACATAACATATGTTTACTTTTGATTTTCTGGAGCTGGAGTTATGCCACGAGGTCGATGAGCTAGCAGATCACCTTCTGCTTACTAGTACTTGGCTACATGTAATTCATATTGAGCCCTCATATTAGAAGGATCCTATAAGCACATGCGTGTGCTGCATGCTGTTTGGAGTAGTTCTATTTTTGATTGTTAATTAGCCCAGTTGGCCATTGGAGTTCATTCAATTTGGCTATTTTTGTAGTACTAGTTGGTCATTGTAGTATCCCTAGTTGGATATGAGCACGAGAAACTTGCACACTACAACTATACTTAGTTGGCAGTATTAATTATCTTGTTTTTTCATAGTGACATTGGGTGGTGGAATAAGTGTTTTTTAGTCAGCTAACGTTGAATGTTTGGGTGGTGAAATAAGTGTTTTCTTTAGTCAGCTAACACTGTAACGCTTGTATGTTCTGTAAATTATCAATCTTGATTTTTCTGAAGAGCATAGGAAGAGTTGCACAACCATATTTTCATAGTTGCATATTGACTACGATGTAGTTGGTCGGGGTTGTTGTCAAAGTTGCACATCCTACTGGTAGGGAGTTACTTAAGTCGATCTATTTTTGCTAGTCACATTTTTTGTTGGCATCTGCAGTATTGTAGTTGCACATATAGTAGTTCTCAGTTGGATATGACCATTGAAAACTTGTACAACATTATTGTAAACTGGAAGCATGTCGTCCTACAAGTAGGCCTCATCGCCCACCTTTTTTGCAACTAGGCAAGTCCCCTTATCCAAGTTGTTTTAACTGACTTGCCAACCAAGTAGTATAATTGTTTCCAGGTGGCAATTTTTTCGCTCACCCAGGTAGGAATTCATGTGCAACTTTCTTGAGTTGCCAACTTCATATTAAGAGTAGCCATTTTTTTTCATTTTTTCTACCCATGTGCAACTTGTTAATTTAAGTTTGCCAACTTCATATGTAAATGTAGCCTACCCTACCCTAATTTTGTCTCCCCCTGTGCAATTTTGTTAATTTTGACTAATATGTTTGTTCTTTTCTGTTTTGTAGAGACAAAATGGTTGGTGAAGGAGATGTGCCTGGCAGTAAAACAGAGGTTCGTATTTTCTTTCTCTTTTATCCTACGACCATTTATCATGCTCTTTTCTTTTACCCTCTCAGCAGTTCAATCTTTATTGTTCATTGTAGGGTTCTCCAAATAGGACCTCTCAGCGGAACTCAAAACGGGCTGCTAAGCGGCAACGATGTGGCGCTGATAATGACGGGGATGGAGAGGATGATGATGTGTCCCAGAGAGTACCTAAATGAGTTGGCATCCTCAGGCTTTTAGTTGCACAAGAGTACCTGATTAGTTGGCATCCTCAGCATTTCTAGTTGCACAATACCATCCAACTAGTTGGCATCCTCAACATTTCTAGTTGCACAATACCATCCAACTAGTTGGCATCCTCAGTCTTTCTGTAGTTGCATTGACACCCTCAACGTTTTCTTCTAGAAGCCTAAAACCTGAATGTGCAATTTTTTGATTGGTCATGCAAGTGTTGAATATTTCTTTTCCCAAGAGTATCTAATTAATTGGCAGCCTCAAGATTTATAGTTGCACAAGAATATTCAATTAGTTGGCATCCTCAGCATTTCTACTTGCACAAACAATATCCAACTAATTTACATCCAAAGCCTTTTTAGTTGCACAAGAGTAACTATTTTTTTAGTCCTATCTTCAAATTTTTTAGGGTTGCCCATGAGTATCTAATGACTTGGCACCCTCAGCCTTTCTAGTTTCACAGGAGTATTTAATTAGTTGGCATATAGAGCATTTTCTAGTGACACAATAGCATCTAACTAGTTGACATCCTCAGCCTTTCTAGATGCACAAGAGTAACTATTTAGTTGTCATCCTCTGCATTTGGTAGTTGCACATCTAACATAATATAAAGTTGGCATCGTCAACCTTTTTGTCCAGTTTTTCTAAAGAACAACAAATATTTTGTATGCAGTGTTAACTAATCACCTTTTGGTACGTTTTGTTTGCAACACCTCAAGTGACCACATCGGAATGTGATCACCTTTGGCACCTTTTGTTTGCAAAACCTCAAGTGATCACGTCGGAATGTGATCACCTTTGGCACATTTTTTTGATGACAGGAAATAGAATTTCATCTTCTTTTCTGTTTCACTTTTAGTGTATAGAACATCATATAGAACATATTCTCCCTATTGCAATTTGTGTGAGACAAGACTATTTGTACACTTGTTTTTAATATTGCTCTTGTGTTTTTTCTAGTCTGGTTTCTTTGCTGCACACATTTACATCAAAAGTTGGCTTCGGATACAAGTTTAGTTGCACAATTATATGTTTATATTTGCACAGACAACAAATACAATCTTTTTTAGTTTCATCTAGTTTATGTGTTGGTTGCAGATAGGCTGGATGTAGTGTCTGTGCAAATAGAAGCCCATATTTGTGCCAACTAAACATGGATCCAAAACCATCTTTTCCTGCAATGTGTGCAATCAACAGCCAAAAGACTACTCTACCCATAAAGAAATATAAGAGCGTTTAGATCACTAACGCTCTTATATTTCTTTACAAAGGGAGTAGAACAGATGGACTCTAGTCTGGGCTGTTTGGTTGCACACATTTGCATAAAAAGGTTGGCTTGGACCAATGCTTAGTTGCACAAATATCTTCCTTTTGCAGAAACAACATACTCAGTCCATCTTTCTAGTCTGGGATGTTTTTTTTTTGCACACATGCTGCAGGAAAGTAGGTTTTGGATCAATGGCTTAGTTGCACAAATATGTGCTTCTTTTTGCATAAACAGTACACCAACCCATCTTTCTAGTCTGGGTTGTTTGTTGCGCACATTTTGCGGGAAAGTTGTCCTTGGATTAATGCTTAGTGTGCACATATATTTACTCTTTTATAGTTTTGGCCGTTGGTTGCACACATTGTAGGAAAAGTTGGCTTGGACCCATGATTTAGTTGCACAAATATGGACTTCTATTTGCACAGACACTACATCCACTCCATGTTTCTATTCTGGGCTGTTTGTTGCACATTTTTTTGCAAAACTACTCCCTTGTGCCTATTTGCACACATCCAGGCAGAAGTTGGTTTTGCTACCGGTTCTAGTTGCACAGAGTGGTGTTTAATTACACAGACATCAAATTATTGTTGCTACTCCCTCCAATTATGGAGAAGACCAGTGGCAAATGCAGAGGCAAAGGGGAAGGGAAAGTGAAGAAGGTAGGATCTGGAGCCAGAAGGGAACTTGCCTTGATTTATGCTGCGTGGTACGCCTCTCTCCTCCCTCTTGTTACCACTTCAGTTCTTGCCAAAAAATTCACCTTGTTTGGTTTGCCATGGCAGCTCTGTAGGTTTTTGGATCCAGGATGGGATCCCCTTTCTTTAATGGAGAAGAAAGAGATGCCCTGGAGGAGGAAGTGCGGGTGAGGGACGCGTGGGAGGCTTCTGGAGGGTAGTGGGGTCAAGTGATAGCGACCGGGCATTGGGTTTATGTTTCTGTTGTGACGCCCCGAGTCCAATGTGCCAGGTGTCGTCTAGTTATTCGCCATTGTTGCCATGTCATTCGCTTGCGTGTTGCATCCTTGCCATGTCATCATATGCATTGCTTCATCATGTTTTCAAAACTTGCATCCGTCCCGGTCTCCCAGCTATCTCTGTTGTTTGTTCTGAGCCCAACCACGCTCGCACGTGCCCGCAGCACGTCTGAAATATTATTTTATAAGTGGCCGGAAAATATTCTCGGAATGAGTTGAAAGTTGGCATGCAGTCTTTTTATAGTGTAGGTAGACCGCCTGCCAAATTTCGTCGCATTCGGAGTCCGTTTGATAGCCCAACCGTTAAACATACAACCGCAATATAGTCGGTTTGTTCGTCGGATGTTTCGGTCCCCGAAACGGCCGCCGGGCCTCTCCTTCTTTTCTCTCCTCTCAGCCCAAGGCCTCTCTCCACAGCCCACTACCATCCTCTAGGTCCAACCTACCCCTCCTTGCGTCCGAAACCGTCTGATCGTGATCGAAGGGCTCCGAAACCCCTAATCCTTGCCCCCTTTCTATAAATAGACCCCCATCTTGTCTATTTTGGAATCCTAGCCTAGCCCCTACCCTTCCCTATCATGTAGCCGCCACCCTCGCCTCAATTTCCGCGCCCGGCCACCCTTGCCCCGCCACTTGTCGCCGCCAAATCCACCCAGCCGCCGTCCCGGCAAACCCCCGCATGCAACCTCACCTTCCAGCACCCGCCATAGCCACTCAGGCACCGCCACGTGCCCCCTGGTAGCCTCCAACCGCTACGGCCCGCGGAGCCCGCGCAAGGCCCGCCCGGGCCCAGAGCCGCATCACGGCCCGCGCCCGAAGCCTCCCGCTCGATCCCGATCTGGATCGGGGACTTCGTCGCTCGCAGCTCCCCTCGCACCTCACCGACCCCGCCATCGGAGACCTCGTCGCCGTCGAGCTCTGGCAGTGGACCCCCCAGGTCGGACCCCGCCGCCCTGCTCCTCCTTCCCTGCCCGTCTCCTTTCTCCTGCCTCCTCTCACATCCCTCTCCCTGCCACCATGAACAGGGACCCCCACGGCCGCCAAGCTCGAGCACCACGTCGACCCTGCCGTCAAGCCGCCGGATCTAGATGCCCCGCCGTCATCCTGCCCATTCCCGGCATCCCCGCTGTCCTCGTGCCTCGTCGGAGACCCAGCCGCAGCCGGTGGCGCCGCCTCCATGCCCCGGCTCGGGGACGAGCAGAGGGGCTCGTCCCGCTCGCCTGCTCGTGGTCGCGTTGACCGTGGGTCAGCGCGTGGGCCGGCCTCCTCTCCAGCCGCGGCCCAGCACCGCCTCCAACCGCCTGATCCGCCCCACCTACCTGGGCTGAGCCCCTCTGGTGAGCTCCCCCACTGTCGGGCCTTGGCCCATTTTCTTCTGCGCCATCCGACGCTCGTGAGCGCACGCTAATATGTTGTGCTTGCTCTTGTTCCAGCCCAGTTCACCTCAAATTCAGCCCGATCTGTTTTTTTCCTGTCTGCGAATTTGTCTATTTAACCAGTGAGTTACAGATTTACAGAAAAAACCCCTAGCTTCATGCATTTAACAACTCACAAACCGTGCATCTTATGTAAAATCTTTAAATATGTAAAATGCTTAGAAGTTTGCCTACTTTCATATTCTGCATCTTTCATCTATGTTAAAAAATGTTTAAAATGTTGTTTGTTTAAATTTGCTCCTATGCCATGTTAAAATGATTTGTTTCATAACTACATAACTGTAGCTCCAAATTTAATAAACTTTATATGTAAATGGGGTGTAAAATGCATAGTTTAACATGGTGGCATTACTTTGCATGTTTAATAACTCTAAAATATGGTTTAGGGCAGAACAGTACCAAATTCGAAATATGCATATGGGGTTTTTTTTCCGGAAGTGTTGTTTATTGTTCCGGCCTCATTTAAACTTTCCCAGATAGGTTGCTTTATTATGCCTCACCTCTTGCCATGTTTAACAACATTTAATACTGTTGTGTACATAAACGGGAGAGAACTAAATAATTAAATGTGGTGTTTCTTCAATATGCAACTCATTGCATATTGAGCTCCACTTAATTTGTAGTATTGTTTGTTGCACTCTGCCATGCCTCTTTAAACCGGACATGCATCATACTTGATTGTGCATCATGCCATGTTTATGTGATGGTTGTTTACCATGTTGTTTGCTTCTTTCCGATTGCGCTTCTCCTTGATAGTTCTGGTTACGTTGCGATTGTGAGGATCCGTTCGACTACATTGGTTCGTCTTCTTCCTAGCGGGATTTCAGGCAAGATGACCGCCACCTTGGATATCACTACTGTCTTTCCTATGCTAGTTGTTTCGATGCTATCGCTATGTCGCGCTACCTACCACTTGTTCTTCGAGCCTCCCAAATTGCCATGATAGCCTCTAACCTTTTCACCCTTCCTAGCAAACCGTTGTTTGGCTATGTTACCGGTTTGCTCAGCCCCTCTTATAGCGTTGCTAGTTGCAGGTTGTTCCAGCTTGGGACATGGATATCATGGGATATCACAATATCTCTTATTTAATGAATGCATCTATATACTTGGTAAAGGGTGGAAGGCTCGGCCTTATGCCTGGTGTTTTGTTCCACTCTTGCTGCCCTAGTTTCTGTCATACCGGTGTTATGTTCCTTGATTTTGCGTCCCTAACACGATGAGGGGTATGGGACCCTCTCGACGTTTCGCTTTGAATAAAACTCTTCCAGCAAGGCCCAACATTGGTTTTAAAATTTGTCATAATAATACTTGAACCTAATAATTAATTAGTATAGGCCGTCATGAACCCGAGGATTTTTGTATATACAGGGGGCCAGTGCTGATGGTGTTGGTCCCAAACTAGAGCCACTTGCGGTGCCACCCCTTCTTCCGGGGTTTTCGGTTGCTGTACGTAGTGCTCATCCGGTCGTGGCCTGCGATGAGATACGCACGGTTACTATCAGGGTGTCGGCACGTCGGGAGGTCTTGCTGGACTTGTTTTACCTTTGTCGAAATGTCTTGTGCACCAGGATTCCGAGTCTGATTGGAGGATCCCGCGATGGAGGATTGTCTCCGCGGATCATGAGCTTGTCATGGGCTAAGTTGGGACACCCCTGCAGGGTTTAAACTTTCGAGAGCCGTGCCCGCGGTTATGTGGCAGATGGGAATTTGTTAATATCCGGTTGTAGAGGACTCGAAGTAAACTCAATTAAAATACACGAACCGCGTGCGTAGCCGTGACTGTCTCTTTTCGGGTACGTTTGAGAAGAGAACACAGTTGTGTTATGTTTGAACATAAGTAGTTCAGGATCACTTATTGATCATTACTAGTTTGCGACCGTTTGCGTATAGTTTCTCATCTTACTCTTGTACTCATAAGTTAGCCACCATACATTGCTTAGTCGCTGCTGCAACCTCACCACCTTACCCCTTCCTTACCCCTTTAAGCTTTGCTAGTCTTGATACCCATGGTAATGGGATTGCTGAGTCCTCGTGGCTCACAGATTACTACACCAACAGTTGCAGGTACAGGTAATGCGATGTTCATGACGTGAGAGCGATGTTTGCTTGTGTTGGAGTTCTTCTTATGCTTCTTCTTCGTTCAGGGGATAGGTTCCTAGCGGGCAGCCTGGGCTAGCAGGGTGGATGTCGTTTGAGCTTCTGTTTGTGTTTCATCAGTAGTCGGATGTCGTTCTATGTATGATGTATTGATGTATTCTTGTGGCATTGTATGTGAGGGAGTCCTGGATTAGGGGGTCTCCGGACAGCCGGACTATCTCCATTGGCCGGACTGTTAGACTATGAACATACAGGATTGAAGACTTCATCTCGTGTCCGGATGGGACTCTACTTGGCGTGGAAGGCAAGCTAGGCAGTACGGATATGGATATCTCCTCCTTTGTAACCGACCTTGTGTAACCCTAACCCTCTCCGGTGTCTATATAAACCGAAGGGTTTTAGTCCGTAGGACAACAACCATAACATACAATCATACCATAGGCTAGCTTCTAGGGTTTAGCCTCTCTGATCTCGTGGTAGATCTACTCTTGTACTATCCATATCATCAATATTAATCAAGCAGGACGTAGGGTTTTACCTCCATCAAGAGGGCCCGAACCTGGGTAAAACATCGTGTCCCCTGCCTCCTGTTACCATCCGGCCTAGACGCACAGTTCGGGACCCCCCTATCCGAGATCTGCCGGTTTTGACACCGACATTGGTGCTTTCATTGAGAGTTCCTCTGTGTCGTCGCCGTTAGGCTTGATGGCTCCTACTATCATCGGTAGCGATGCGGTCCAGGGTGAGACTTTTCTCCCCGGACAGATCTTCGTATTCGGCGGCTTTGCACTGCGGGCTAATTCGCTTGGCCGTCTGGAGCAGATTGAAAGCTACGCCCCTGGCCATCAGGCCAGATTTGGAAGTTTGAACTACACGTCCGACATCCGTGGAGACTTGATCTTCAATGGATTCGAGCCACAGCCGGGCGCCGCACTGTCGCGATGGGTATGACCTAGCTCTGCTGCCGAACAGTACCCCAGAGGCCGCGCCCACATCAGCTCCGACCCTTTGCTCGGAGCCAACTGCGCCAATCGAGGACGGGTGACTAGACACCGCCTCAGGGGCTGCAGTCTCAACGGCGATCGAGCCAAACACCAGCATGATCCTCTGCGCAGCCCGTGACTCCAAGGTGCCGGACTCTTTTTCTGACTCCGAACCATCCGCGCCCCTGCCAATCGAATCCGATTGGGCGCCGGTCATGGAATTCACCGCCGCGGATATCTTTCAGCACTCGCCCTTCAGCGACATTCTGAATTCACTAAGGTCTCTCTCTTTGTCAGGAGAGCCCTGGCCGGATTATGGCCAACAGGATTGGGATGCGGACGATGAAGAAATTCGACGCCCACCCACCACCCACTTCGTAGCCACTGTCGATGATTTAACTGACATGCTCGACTTCGACTCCGAAGACATCGACGGTATGGACGACGATGTAGGAGACGAACATGAATCAGCACCTATAGGGCACTGGAAAGCCACCTCATCATATGACATATACATGGTGGATACACCCAACGAAGGCAATAGCGACGAGATAGCGGAGGATGACTGTCGGTGTCAAAACCGGCAGATCTCGGGTAGGGGGTCCCAAACTGTGCGTCTAGGCCGGATGGTAACATGAGGCAAGGGACACGAAGTTTTACCCAGGTTCGGGCCCTCTCGATGGAGGTAAAACCCTACGTCCTGCTTGATTAATATTGATGATATGGGTAGCACAAGAGTAGATCTACCACGAGATCAGAGAGGGTAAACCCTAGAAGCTAGCCTATGGTATGATTGTGTTGTCCTACGGACTAAAACCCTCCGGTTTATATAGACACCGGATAGGGTTAGGGTTACATAGAGTCGGTTACAATGGTAGGAGATCTACATATCCGTATCGCCAAGCTTGCCTTCCACGCCAAGGAAAGTCCCTTCCGGACATGGGACGAAGTCTTCAATCTTGTATCTTCATAGTCCAGGAGTCCGGCTGAAGGTATAGTCCGGCCATCCGGACACCCCCTAATCCAGGACTCCCTCAGTAGCCCCTGAACCAGGCTTCAATGACGACGAGTCCGACGCGCATATTGTCTTCGGCATTGCAAGGTGGGTTCCTCCTCCAAGTACTTCATAGAAGATTTTGAACACAAAGATAGTGTCCGGCTCTGCAAAATAAGTTTCCACATATTGCCATAGAGATAATAATATTTACACAAATCTAATCTGTTGACGTATTCCATAGTGTGACATCACACCACGGCTAAGCCTTTATTCGTTTTACTGTCCCATCTCAGCGTGTTATGCGAGGTGGTTTCCTTGGCACGTCTTGTTAAAGCAGAGATTGTGTCCCCTTATTCCGGGATTCTCATCAATACGGGCGTGGGTAACCCAACCACGCCATTGATTACGGCGCTTGGGAGATAAGCGAGTTTTACCAGGCTGGTGGGGACACATAGTCGCGTCCACCCATATAAGGGGATAAGGATCCACCTTTTCACCTACGCCTTCTTCCTCCCTTGCTCATCCATTCTCGCGCACTCGAGCTCCAGCGCCCAAGTCCGCACTCCCTACCTCAACCTTCTGCAGCCATGTCCGGAGCGGGAGGCAAGTGGATGGTCTCCTTCGTCACGGAGGGACACATCAAAAAACTAAGGAAGGCCGGATACTTGTCTAACGACATCGCGTACCGGCTTCCCGAAAAGGGACAGCTCCTCCCCACCCCAAGGCCCCATGAGAGGGTAGTGTTCCTTCCCCACTTCCTCCGCGGACTGGGCTTTCCGATCCACCCATTCGTCCGGGGACTCATGTTCTACTACGGCCTGGATTTCCATGATCTGGCCCCGAACTTCATCCTCAACATCTCAGCGTTTATCGTCGTGTGCGAGGCTTTTCTCTGCATCCGCCCCCATTTTGGCCTATGGCTCAAGACTTTTAATGTCAAGTCGAAGGTGGTGCGCAGCAACCAGGCGGAGTGCGGAGGCGCCATGGTGGGCAAGATGCCCAACGTCTTATGGCTCGAGGGCTCCTTTGTGGAGACCCTGAAGGGGTGGCAATCGGGGTGGTTTTACATCACCGAGCTGTGCGACCCTGAGTGGGTCGCAGCCCCCGAGTTCTGGTCCGGACCCCCAACGTGGCTCACGTCCTGGAAAGAGACGGGCCTGTCGTGGAGCAACAAAGGAGAGGTAACTGGACTGCAAACATGCATCCAACCCCTGGTGGACAAGCAGCTCAAGCTCGTCAACGTAGTCCAGGTTATGCTCATCCGCCTGATCCTCCCGGGTCAACAACGGGCCTTCAACCTGTGGGAGTTCAACCCGGCGCAGCACCGAACTTTGAGCAGGCTCTTCAACACTATGTACGAAGATGCCTAGAAGGTGCTTTTCAAGGGCGCCGAGGCTCCCGCATCCGCCACCGAGGATCGCGGATTCAGTGCGCAGCGTCACGCTAGCGCGGTAAGTTGTTTGTACCTTTTTACAGGGTATTGGTTTTCCATAGTTTAACTCAATGTGGGATCTAAGCTCCCTTCCCTTTTACAGAGTTGGAAGGCGAAGTCCAGACAGATCAACTGTCCGGCTCCCTTGCCCGAAGACCCAGCTGATGCCCGCTTGGCGAAGCTGCTGGTTCCGGCACCCTATGTGGTGCCGGAGAAGAAGGCCACGAAGAAGGCCATGGGGACTCGAAAGAGTGCCCGGCGCCAGGAGGTGTCGGGTTCATCACCCGACGGCTCCGAGGCGCATTCCTCCCGTGAAGATGAGGAGGAAGAAGAAGAGACCTCTCCCCCTCCAGCGGGAGGACAGAAGAAAAGGAAGGCCGCCCTCTCTGGGGAGGCCGGAGGATCCAAGAAGGGGAGAACCCTTCCTCCGGACTACTCCACCGACGCCGACGACGGCAGAGAAGAGTGGCCAACCAGGGCCAAGCCCCTGGCGAAATCGTAAGTATCCGGATACCAGAGTAATTCATAGTATTCCTTTATTGCACAGCTTTCCCTTATGTCGAATATGATTATGTAGTCCACCCAAAGACCGGCTCGACGCGTCATCGAGCGGCTCACTGGACTCATCGGATGTAAACTCGCTTCCGACGGCTTCCACCCCCCGCCCTACGGACGACACCGAAGTGTTGTCCCAACAGGCTCCAAGCCAGGAGGAGGTGGTCCTGGAGGCGCCGCAAGGCGACCTCCCGGACTCAAGGAGTAAAGGGGATGAAACCCCCAGGGCTCCAAGTCCGGCTCTAGGCCGGACACCGCTCCGGAACCTTCAAAGGTTCCAGAGTCCGGCAGGGGACCTCCTTCCAAGAGGAGCAAGCCCACCGTGCCGGTGACCCCCGTCCAACCGGAGGCGCCGGACAATCTGTTGGAGGTGCTCCAAGGCGCCTCCATCGACGAGGAGCACCGCACCATTATGAGTGCGGTGGTCCAGAAGGTTCTGTCCGCCAAGAGCGGACTGACTGAAGCTTGTACTAGCCTTTTAACAGGCTTTGAGGTAAGTAAAGAATGTGTAAATAATATTACCGCATAGACAGTAGCCCCTGATGCTCTGTTTGGCGTTCGGGAAGAAAAGCCGAATAGAGGATCAAATAAAATTCGCAGGAGTCTAACAAAAAGGAGTCAATATGCGTATGCAGGCTTCTCTTCTTGCATCCGCTGCACTGACTGCGGAAGTGGACATGCTAAAGCAGAACCTCGAGCGGTCCGAGCAAGAGCTCGGGCGTGCCAAGAAGCAGCTCGAGGACAATGAAGGTAAGAAATACCTTGTTTAAATATATATAAAAAGGTGCAATTGCAAAAAATGACAGGATTATCGTGGCTATTATAGGGGCCACGTCTGAGGTGGCGACCCTTAAGCAAGCGCTGGTCGAGGCCGAGAAGAGGGCGGCCACGGAGCGCACCGAGCGGGAGAAGTATGAGGCCGAGGTTGGCAAGGTACGGCAAGAGCTCCAGGCTCTCATGGAAAAACATGAGAGTTTGGAGCTTGACTCAAAGACGCGAGTGTCCGAGCTCGCGGTGGCTATTGAAAATGCCAAGTCTGCCAAGGCCGAATCCCAGAAGACCCTCCAGGAGTTGGATGAGGTAAAGAAGATAGCGGCGGGTAAGGCATTCTTTATGCAAAGCAAACACATAAACGTGAGTTACTTGTTACTTACCCGAATCCGGAGCTCTCCAGGAGCGTTCGCAGATCTTCACCGGAGTGTGTCTGATGCCGCCGCATTCTATCGAGCCAAGGAGGGCAGCTCGACAGAGAAGGTATTTTGTTCTCAGTATGCTGAGGCCGGACACCCCGTGCCCCTGAGCGACCAGCTGAAGCAACTGGTCGAGCTCCACAAGGCGGCTGAACATGCCATGAAGGGCCTCATAGTTCGGCTGTGGCCTAGAGGGGCTCTGTCTGGGAGCTATTTCGGGCTGGTGCGGCGGCTGGTGGAGGCCTGTCCAAGGCTCGAACTCATCAAGCGCTCCGTCTGCATTGAAGGTGCCCGTAAGGCCCTTGCCCGTGCTAAGGTGCACTGGGGCAAGCTGGATGCTGAGAAGCTTGTGAAGGACGGGCCACCGCCGGGGAAAGAGCATCGCAAGCCCGAGAATTATTATAAGGATGTTCTGAAGGGTGCCTGCCTTGTGGCGGATGAATGTTCTAGGGATGCAATTTTTGAGTGAAACTTGCTTGTTTTGTCCTGTGCGCTGAAAACTTGTTCATATGCACTAAACGATGCTATTGGAATTTAAAATGTTACCTTCTTTGCGGCTGTTTATCAATTCTGAGAGATGGCAAGTCGTTGGCTTCTGCCCCCGTGCCGCTAGTGGGTGTTCGGGGATAAACCTCAGCGCTCTTTTTCCCATGTTTGGGTCCTTCGAGGGAGGCGCTCAGCCCAACGAACAAGGCAATCAGACTATAATGCGTGAACACTCTCACTTAGCCATAGAATTCTATAATTTTAAATTTTGGCAAAGCCCCTGGTATTCGGAAGACCGAGTTTGGGGCGCTATCCACGCCTTGGCCGGACAGAGTCGGCTCCTTGCTCTAAGCGGCATAAGTCTTTAGTGACTCGAAAAACCTCTCGAACAGTGACCAGCTCTCGCTTCATCATGACAGTCAGTTTTAGCTTTCTCCACTGAGGTGCTCGACCCAGCTCAACTGGGGCACAATCGCAGTGGTTCTCCTAGTGCTACCTTAGCCGATATAGCGGAACGTAAGGCACCAAAACATAGGAGCCGGGCAAACCCAACTATTGACCCAAGACATGATTCGGAGCCGATGCATATAATGCTATAAGTTCGGGGTGCCGCACTTGTTAAAGTGTTCGGACTTCTCACACCATATTGAGGGGTACTAAAGCCCCTGGCGTATTTTGGCCATACCAAAGTGTACGGGTGCAACATGTCGTTAAGGAACATATATTTGTAAAAAAAGTAATGCAAAAATAGACAGAAGCTATGCATTGTTTATTAAAAAGGGCTGCGATCGAAGCAGAACGATATAAATAATGTGATAAGCAAAAGGTTGGACTATTTTAACATGTCCGTTCCAGGGGCAGGCTGCGGAATGGTATGCGAAACATGTATACTGCTCGTGATAGAGACCACCTGGGAGTTCCGTAATGCGGCATGGCTTGTCTGCTTCCTTGGTTCTTGCATCATTTGTGCGGCAATTGAACTGCCGAATAGGCCTTCCAAAGAATGGAGTCCTGAAAGTAAGAGAAAATTAAAAAATCGGCAGCTCCTGGTGCGGTTTAAGCCGTGTGTTGGGCGTGCCGTGATGGTGCCCCTCCCCCTGTACCCATGGTATTTCTAGAGCGTAGTTATGTACGCGAAGTACTGGTTCCGCATTTTTGCGAGGGCTGGGGTTGGGGCCGCATTGCTACGCCTGCTCGGAGCGTGCCAGGCGGTCTTGTTGTAGGTTACTCCGGGCGCTCTTGACAGTGTCCGGACATTTAATGGCCGGACTGGAGAACTGCTTGGAGAGGCTGCTTTGTACTTCCGCTGCAAGGGCCGTCGTGTGCTCCTCTGTTCGGAGGGAGCTTTCGGTGTTTCCATTGACCGTAATTACTCCTCGAGGGCCTGGCATCTTGAGCTTAAGGTATGCGTAGTGCGGTACCGCATTGAACTTGGCGAATGCGGTTCGTCCGAGCAGTGCGTGGTAGCCACTACGGAATGGGACTATGTCGAAGATTAACTCCTTGCTTCGGAAATTATCCGGAGATCCGAAGACCACTTCAAGTGTGACTGAGCCTGTACATTTGGCCTCTACACCTGGTATTACGCCTTTAAAGGTCGTTTTGGTGGGCCTAATCCTTGAGGGATCTATGCCCATTTTCCGCACTGTATCCTGGTAAAGCAGGTTCAGGTTACTGCCGCCGTCCATAAGGACTCTAGTGAGATGAAATCCGTCAATAATTGGGTCTAGAACCAATGCGGCGAATCCGCCATGACGGGTGCTAGTGGGATGGTCCCTTCGATCAAAGGTGATCGGGCAGGAGGACCATGGGTTGAACTTTGGGGCGACTGGCTCTATCGCGTATACGTCCCTTAATGCGCGCTTCCTCTCCCTCTTGGGGATGTGGGTTGCGTATATCATGTTCACCATCCACACTTGTGGGGGAAAACCCTTCTGTCCACTGTTGTTCGGCAGCCGGGGCTCTTCGTCGTCATCGCTATGCAGCCCCTTGTCTGTATTTTCGGCATTTAACTTGCCTACCTGCTTGAACACCCAACAATCCCTGTTGGTGTGATTGGCCGGCTTTTCGGGGGTGCCATGTATCTGGCACAAGCGGTCGAGTATTCGGTCCAAACTGGACGGGCTCCTAGGATTCCTTTTGAATGGCTTTTTCCACTGACCGGATTTAGAGCCTCTGAATCCGGCTTTAACTGCCGTATCCTCAGCATTGTCGCCGTTAATGCGGCGCTTCTGCTTGTTGCGACGCGACCTGCCACTACTGTCCCTGGTATCCGAATTACCAGGGTTCTTGGTCATATTGTTGCTACGAGCAAGCCAGCTGTCTTCTCCCATGCAAAAGCGGGTCATGAGTGTCGTGAGTGCTGCCATAGACTTCGGCTTTTCCTGTCCGAGGTGCCGGGTAAGCCACTCGTCACGGATATTGTGCTTGAAGGCTGCTAGGGCCTCAGCGTCCGGACAATCAACTATTTGATTTTTCTTTGTTAGGAACCGTGTCCAGAATTGCCTGGCCGATTCCTCTGGCTGCTGAACTACTTGACTTAGGTCATCGGCGTCTGGGGGTCGCACATAAGTGCCCTGGAAATTGTCGAGGAATGCGGCTTCCAGGTCCTCCCAGCAACTGATTGATCCTGTTGGCAAGCTGTTATGCCAATGCCGAGCTAGTCCTTTAAGCTTGAATGGGAGGTATTTGATGGCGTGGAAATCATCGCCGCGGGCCATGTGGATATGAAGGAGATAATCCTCGATCCATACCGCAGGATCTGTTGTGCCATCATATGATTCGATGTTTATGGTTTGAAACCCTCGGGGATTTGATGATGCATTATTTCGTCTGTGAAGCATAGTGGGTGTGCGACGCCTCTGTACTGGGCTATATCACGACGTAGCTCCAATGAGCTTTGTCTACTGTGTTCAGCCCTGCCGAATTTGTGGCCGGCATGACGGTTACCTTCTCGAGCCGTGGGGCGCCCACGCGATCCGTAGATCGATCTTGTTTGCCTTGCCTTGTCCTCCAACATATCTCGTAAGTCCGGCGCATATTCCCATGCCTTGGTACGGGGTGCGGCTTGAGTGGAGGGCCGAGAGGTGGCCGATCGGCCGTATCGAGTGCAGGTGATGCAGGTTTAAGTTCTTCCTCCTCTAGTCGGGGTAGCAACCTGTGCTTTGGGTAGCTCTTGGAGGGGCGTTCGAGTTTATGCTCTTCGGCCGCAAGGACTTCAGTCCATCTGTCGACTAGCAAATCTTGATTAGCTTTAAGCTGTTGCTGTTTTTTCTTGAGGCTTCTTGCCGTGGCCATAAGCCTGCGTTGAAAACGCTCTTGCTCGACGGGATCCTCTGGCACAACAAATTCGTCGTCGTCGAGGCTTGCCTCGTCTTCGGAGGGAGGCATATAATTATCGTCCTCGACCTCTCTGTCTGCCGCTCTCTCATGAGGGCTGGTTTCTCCATCCTCCTGTGCTAAATCTTGCTGGAGGGGGTTTTCTTCGGCACTTTCCGGAGTATTATTATCTCCCGTGCTGGAATCACCGTATTTGTATTGGCGGGATTTTGAGCGGCGCCGTTGACGCCAGCGCTTAGGCTGTTTCTTGGAGGGGTCATCCTCCGATGTTCCATCGCCATCTCCTTCTTTTGGGGTGTCCACCATGTATATGTCATATGACGAGGTGGCTTTCTAGGGCCTGATAGGCGCTGGTTCTTCATCGTCTCCTTCATCGGCGTCCATACCGTCGATGTCTTCGGAGTCGAAGTCGAGCGTGTGGGTTAAGTCGTCGACAGTGGCTACAAAGTGGGTGGTGGGTGGGCTTTGAATTTCTTCATCGTCCGAATCCCAACCTTGCTGACCGTAGTCGAGCCAGGGCTCTCCTGATAAAGAGAGAGACTTCAGTGTCTTCAGAATATCGCCGAAAGGCAAGTGCTGAAAGATGTCCGCGACAGTAAATTCCATAATCGGCGCCCAATCGGATTCGATCGGCAGGGGCGCGGAGGGTTCGGAGTCCGGAGAGGAGTCCGGCTCCTTGGAGTCACGAGTATCGCAGAGTGCGGGGCTGGTGTTCGGCTCGATCGCCGTTGGGATCGCAGCCCCCGAGGCGGCGTCCAACCACCCATCCTCGATCGGCGCAGTTGGCTCCGAATTAAGGGTCGAAGCCGATGCGGGTGCGGCCTCCAGGGCATTGTTCGGCGGCAGAGCTAGATCATGCTCGTCGTGACAGTGCGGCGCGCTCGGCAGTGGCTCAAATCTGTCGAGGATCAAGTCCCCGTGAATGTCAGCCGTGTAGTTTAAACTTCCAAATCTAACCTGACGGCCAGGGGCGTAGCTTTCGATCTGCTCCAGATGGCCAAGTGAATTGGCCCGCAGTGCGAAGCCGCCGAAGACGAAGATCTATCTGGGGAGGAAGGTCTCACCCTAGACTGCATCGCTATTGATGATCGTAGGAGCCATCGAGCCTGACGGCGACGACACAGAGGAACTCTCAATGAAAGCACCAATGTCGGTGTCAAAACCGGCGGATCTCGGGTAGGGGGTCCCGAACTATGCGTCTAGGCCAGATGGTAACATGAGGCAAGGGACACGAAGTTTTACCCAGGTTCAGGCCCTCTCGATGGAGGTAAAACCCTACGTCCTGCTTGATTAATATTGATGATATGGGTAGTACAAGAGTAGATCTACCACGAGATCAGAGAGGCTAAACCCTAGAAGCTAGCCTATGGTATGATTGTGTTGTCCTACGGACTAAAACCCTCTGGTTTATATAGACACTGGATAGGGTTAGGGTTACATAGAGTCGGTTACAATGGTAGGAGATCTACATATCCGTATCGCCAAGCTTGCCTTCCACGCCAAGGAAAGTTCCTTCTGGACACGGGACGAAGTCTTCAATCTTGTATCTTCATAGTCCAGGAGTCTGACTGAAGGTATAGTCCGGCCATCCGGACACCCCCTAATCTAGGACTCCCTCAATGACCCCTCCAAGAAGCAACCCAAGTGCCGACGTCAGCGGCGCCGCTCTAAGTCCCGCCAAAGCAAAAGTGGTGATACCGGCACATGAGATAATAACACTCCGGATAGTGCCGAAGACAACAACAATCCCCTCCAGCAAGATTTAGAGCAGGAGGATGAAGGAGCTAGCTCTCCTGAGAGAGCGGCAGACGGAGAGGAGGAGGATGATCACATGCCCCCCTCCGAAGACGAGGCAAGCCTCGGCGATGATGAATTCGCCATACCAGAGGATCCCGTCGAACAAGAGAGCTTCAAGCGCCGGCTTATGGCCACGACAAATAGCCTGAAGAAAAGCAACAACAGCTTCAAGCTGATCAAGATCTGCTAGCTGACAAATGGACCGAAGTCCTCGCGGCCGAGGAATATAAACTCGAGTGTCCTTCCAAGAGTTACCCAAGGCGCAGGTTACTACCCCGACTAGAGGAAGAAGCGTATGATATGGCTGATCGGCCACCTCGTGGCCGCGATAGAGAGGCATTCCAGCCAAAAGCTCAGCCTCCACCCCAATGCCATTCAAATAAAAAGGCATGGGGAGATACGCCAGACCTGCGAGACATATTGGAGGACAAGGCAAAGCATTCAAGATCGATCTACGGATCACGAGGGCGCACCGCTCTGCGAGACGACAAACGTCACGCCGGATACAGTAAAAGCAAATCCGGCCGGGCCGAACACAGCGGGCAAGACCCATTCGAGCTGCATCGCGATATAGCCCAATACAGAGGCGCCGCACACCCCTTATGCTTCACAGACGAAGTAATGGAACATCAATTCCCAGAAGGTTTCAAACCTGTAAATATTGAATCATATGACGTCACAACAGATCCCGCAGTATGGATTGAGGATTTCCTCCTCCACATCCACATGGCCCGCGACGATGACTTACACGCCATCAAATACCTCCCACTAAAGCTCAAAGGACTAGCGCGGCATTGGCTTAACAGCTTGCCAGCGGACTCCATTAGCTGTTGGGAAGATCTGGAAGCCGCATTCCTTGACAACTTTCAGGGCACTTATGTGCGACCACCAGACGCCGATGACTTGAGCCACATAATTCAGCAGCCAAAAGAGTCGGCCAGGCAATTCTGGACTTGGTTCCTTACAAAGAAAAATCAAATCGTCGACTGTCCGGATGCGGAGGCCTTAGCGGCTTTCAAGCACAACATCCGAGACGAGTGGCTAGCCCGACACCTTGGTCAGGAAAAGCCGAAATCAATGGCAGCTCTCACGACGCTCATGACCCGCTTTTGTGCGGGAGAAGACAGCTGGCTGGCTCGCAGTAATAACATATCAAAGAACCATGGTACCCCAGATACCAAGGACGACAATAGCAGGTCACATCGCAACAAGCATAAGCGCCGCATTAACAGTGAAAATACCGAGGATACGGGAGTCAATGCCGGATTCAAAGGATCTAAACCCGGTCAGCGGAAAAAGCCATTCAAACAAAGTACGTCGGGTCCGTCCAGCTTGGACCGTATACTCGATCGCTCGTGTCAAATACACGGCACCCCAGACAAGCCAGCCAATCACACCAACAGGGATTGTTGGATGTTCAAGTAGGCCGGCAAGTTAATTGCCGAAAACAAGGACAAGGGGCCGCATAGCGATGACGAGGAGGAGCCCCGGCAGCCGCACACTGGAGGACAGAAGAGGTTTCCCCCGCAAGTGCGGACGGTGAACATGATATACGCAACCCACATCCCCAAGAGGGAGCGGAAGCATGCGCTCAGGGACGTATATGCGTTGGAGCCAGTCGCCCCAAAGTTCAACCCTTGGTCCTTGTCGGTGTCAAAACCGGCGGATCTCGGGTAGGGGGTCCCGAACTGTGCGTCTAGGCCGGATGGTAACAGGAGGCAAGGGACCCGAAGTTTTACCCAGGTTCGAGCCCTCTTGATGGAGGTAAAACCCTACGTCCTGCTTGATTAATATTCATGATATGGGTAGTACAAGAGTAGATCTACCACGAGATCGGAGAGGCTAAACCCTAGAAGCTAGCCTATGGTATGATTGTTGTGTATGAATGTGTTGTCCTACGGACTAAAACCCTCCAGTTTATATAGACACCGGATAGGGTTAGGTTTACACAAAGTCGGTTACAATGGTAGGAGATCTACATATCCGTATCGCGAAGCTTGCCTTCCACGCCAAGGAAAGTCCCCTCCGGACATGGGACAAAGTCTTCAATCTTGTATCTTCATAGTCCAGGAGTCCGGCCGAAGGTATAGTCCGGCCATCCGGACACCCCCTAATCCAGGACTCCCTCAGTAGCCCCCGAACCAGGCTTCAATGACGATGAGTCCGGCGTGGAGATTGTCTTCGGCATTGCAAGGCGGGTTCTCCTCCAAATTCCATGTACCTGTTGAATAAAGTCCGGTTTCTTGTAAATGTTGCGCTCCTTGGCTTCTACGCCCAATAATGGCCGTCTCCCACGTGTCAAACGAATACGAAAAGTCTGAGTGTTTTTACATCCACATCCCTAGCCGTGTAAATGAGCCGCCTATTTAAGGGGACGAGGATTTAGATCCAAACCACACCTTCTCCCCTCCGCGAGTATTCATCAGAGCGTATCCGACAGAGGTCCATCCTATCATGGCCGGCCGCCGCAGCTCCTCCTCTCGCCCTTCCAGCCCTCAGCCTGGAGATTGGGAGAGATGCTCCATCCCGCACAATGAGCTAGTGACGCTCCAGACCAAGGGATTTCTCCCCCGGCCTATATGGTCCCGGTTCGAGCCAGACTTGCCACCTATAATGGCGGAGAGCAAGCGGAGAGCGCCCCCAATCCCTCGAAAGGAGAGCGGATATGCCTTGTCCCTTATTTAATAAGAGGGCTTGGATTTCCAATTCATCCATTTCTCCGGGGGCTCCTGGAGTTCTATGGCCTCCAGCTGCACAACCTCACGCCTGCCTCCATATTGCATATCGCGGGCTTCGTAGCCCTTTGCGAGCTGTTTTTGGGCTGCGAGGCTCATTTCACGCTGTGGAAAAGGCTATTCTGCCTTGTGCCCCGTTCTCAGAAGGGGTCAATATATCAAGTGGGCGGAGCCGAAGTGTGGCGCATCGCCGGGACCGGATATCTATCCGGAACCCCAAAGAAGGTGTCCGAGGACTGGCCTTCGGAATGGTTTTATATAGAGGACGTCCCGCTGCCGGATCCTGTCCGGATCGGCCTCCCTGAGTTCGACAGTGCTCCCCTAAAGAAGCCCCTAAGCTGGCGTCCACGGAGCCCTCAGAGGGAAAGCGACAAGGACGTTCTTTATCTGATGGGCCGGATAAGATTGTTAGCTCATTCCGGACTGACCATGATTGGGGTCATGGCCGCATGCATCATGTGAGGGGTGCAGCCGCTCCAGTATAGAGGCCACCCCATGTGGGACTTCAACGGGGAGGACGACGCCACCCGCCACGGCGGTAAGGGGCCGGATTCGGCTGCCGCTCTAATAAAGACCTTGTCCGCTTTGTACAAGGGAGAAGAGGAGGAATTTCTCCGCGTCAACCCACAGGGTGGATTTTCTATGTATAATCCCCCAAGTTGGGTAAGTGGACACTTTTACTTGCCCATCCGTTTTATATTCCCATAGTTAAATATTCAGTCTAACGACTTCAACGCAGGAACTGCGCCAGGCTGTTAAAGAAATAAACAGCCCTCCTCCACAACCCGAGGATCCGGGACGGTCCCTCGACCGGCCTCTCAAGAGGATCCAGACTTATCTGTGGAGCTGATTGATGGTCCCGGTTCGAGCCGGACTCGCCACCTATAATAGCGGAGAGCAAGCGGAGAGCGTCCCTAATCCCTTCAAAGGAGAGCGAGTATGCCTTGCCCCTTACTTAATAAGAGGGCTCGGATTTCCAATTCATCCGTTTCTCCGGGGACTTCTGGAGTTCTATGGCCTCCAGCTGCACAACCTCACGCCTGCTTCCATATTGCATATCGCGGGCTTCGTAGCCCTCTGCGAGCTGTTTTTGGGTGTTGAGGCTCATTTCGGGCTGTGGAAAGAGCTATTCTGCCTTGTGCCCCGTTCTAAGAAGGGGTCAGTGTATCAAGTGGGCGGAGCCGAAGTGTGGCACATCGCCGGGACCGGATCTCTATCCTGAACCCCAAAGAAGGCTTCTGAGGACTGGCCTTCGGAATGGTTTTACATAGAGGACGTCCCGCTGCCGGATCCTGTCCGGATCGGCCTCCCTGAGTTCGACAGTGCTCCACTAAAGAAGCGCCTAAGTTGGCGTCCACGGAGCCCTCAGAGGGAAAGTGACAAGGACGTTATTTACCTGATGGTCCGGATAAGATTGTTAGCTCATTCCGGACTGACCATGATCGGGGTCATGGCCGCATGCATCATGAGAGGGGTGCAGCCGCTACAGTATAGAGGCCACCCCATGTGGGACTTCAACGGGGAGGACGACGCCACCCGCTACGGCCGTAAGGGGCCGGATTCGGCTACAGTTCTAACGAATACCCTGTCCGCTTTGTACAAGGGAGAAGAGGAGGATTCTCTCCGCGTCGACCCAAAGGGTGGATTTTCTATGTACAATCCTCCAAGCTGAGTAAGTGGTCGCATCTTGCCCATCCATTTTATATCCCCATTGTTAAATATTTAGTCTAGCGACTTCAACACAGGAACTGCGCCAGGATGTTAAAGAAATAAACAGCCCTCCTCCACAACCCGAGGACCCAGGACGGTCCCTCGACCCGGCCTCTCAAGAGGATCCGGACATATCTGTGGAGCTGATTGATGGAGTGTTCCATCAATTGAGCAAGGACAATGCCTTGGTGGCCATTACGACCGGTTACCCAGGGCTAATCCCGGCCTCCCAGGTAACTGAGATCGAAGTCCCAGTACCCCAAATAGGGGTCCGCCCTCTTGCGTTTTCAGTTTCCTGATTACAACCGAGCTTTGCAGGGGAGGTTTCTGAGACGGGAGGCCGAACCTGCGGCGACAAGCCAACGAGGGGCCGCAGGGCCCCGTGGGCAGAAAAGAGGTGCAGTCCGGACCGAGGCGTCAGCGCAAAGGTATGGCGCGCCTCCTTATCCCAGGTGATATATCTTTAAAGCATATTAACACTCATGCTCTCTTCAGGACAAAGAGACCTCGTCGGACTATATTCGGAGAGGCTGCCAATCGCGCCTCCACCAGCCAGGCTCGCGCACCGGACGCTCCTCCGATAGAGGATGTGGATAGGTTGTCTGCTACCAACTCTGAGGTGGAGAGTGCCATGAACCACAGGCGTTGCCGGACAATTTTTCGCGATGCTTGTTTCTCCCAAGAGGCATTAGATGCCTTCAAGTCGGGAGATGCGTACCTCCGTGCCGCTCAAAATGGTCTAGCCAGAGCCACGGAGCAATATGTAAAAGACATACGGGTAAGAAATTTTTGGTAATTATATATATATATACTAGTAGCCCCCGAGACTTGAAACAGTTAGAATAACTGATTTAAGGATCATTTGTTATGCAAGTTCTTACAGAAAAGAATTCCCTACTGTCCCAAGAGCTGGAAGAGTGCAAAGCCCAACTTGAGACCGCACTAGCCGCGGCAGGGGAGCCCAAGGAGACCCCCTCTGGTAATATACACTTCGAAAGATAAGCATTTTGCGAAGCACGGCAGGGGTGCATATCTGACAAATGGAATTGCAGATGGCGCCGGATTGAATCCGGAAAGGCAACACCTCCTACGCCAGCTGAAGGCTGGTGAGAAGGTGCTAACAAAGGTGAGGCGGGAGAAGAACGATCTCCAAGATGCCAACACCAAGCTGGGCGTTGAACTGAAGGATGTTCGTGCCCAGCTGTTGGACTCCGTTAAGGAGAATCAGCGGCTTCGGCGCGGCATATTTATTAAGTGCTTGAACGAACCTTTGAAAGAAGTCCGGCGGGGAAGTCGACTAACAGATTAATGTCTGTAGGTGTGCTAATAGGTCGTCCTACAGAGGAGATGCCCGGTTCTACGGGTGACCTTCTTCCCGAGCTCTCGCAACTGCACGAGCGAGTTCGGCAGGCGATGCAAGGCGTCGCCCAGGCCTTGTGGCCATCCATATCCATGCCCGAAGGTCTTGGAGAGCTTGCGAAGAAGCTAAAGGGAGCACGGCGGCGCTTCCGATTATGGAAGATATCGGCCTGCCGTCAAGGCGCTAGGGAGGCCTGGGCCATGGTAAAGAGGCGGTACACAAAGGCTGACCCCAACCACATGGCCGAGGTCGGTCCTGTGGGGCCCGATGGGGAGGAGATCCCTGTAAGCTTAGTATACGGCCAAGTAGAATTGGCCGCAAAGTATTCCCAGCAGGACTGTAAATTAGACAGCCTGTTAGATGGTATTGAAGAGGAATACAATAAGTCAGAATGACTATGTAATTTTAATTGACATTTATAATGCCTTCTAGCCGGATTGTAGATCGTTTGTCATGGCTGACCTTTTCGCTTCAGCCTCAGGACCTGACGGTCCGGAGTGTGTCCGAATTCCCATGCGGTTATATAAGAACAGGGGAATGCATGGAGACCAGGCGTAGGGGTCATTAGTGCTTGAACAGACAAGTGCCCGACTAGTTATGTTATATTACATGGTTAGTAAGAAACATCTTCCAGGGAGAATAGTTCCGTTAGGGGTTCCTTTCCCTAGGAGGCATGCCCTAAAGTGCATGCCCATTCTGCGAAAAAGACGCGAAAAAAGCATCTGGGGGCGTATGGATAGATAAGTTAAAAGGTCATCTTTTAGGTCACTGACCGAATATTCCCTTAAGAACGCTAGCTTTCGGCTTCACCCAGTCTGAGGTATACATCCGGCTGATCCGGCAGTAGCAATCGCAGAGGTGCTCCCTTTACCGCCTAGCCGAATAATCGGGAACGTAGGGGTAAGCATAGGAGCCAGGCAACCCAGCTTGGCCAAAACTTAAGTCATATCGATGCATATAATGGTGAAATAAAAGGTACATGCGGAAGTGTAACACATGTGTTGGGCATGAAGCCCGTATAAATAAGCTTCTGTTAGAAGAAGCCCCTAGGTTTAATGAGTGCGAATAGTACGCCATTGGATGAGCCTTTAGAGGCTATAAGAGAAAGGAAGGGCAGAAGGAGAGAAATGTAAGACAGACAATATATATAGAAAATGGACAGAGGAAGGAGACGAACACAGAGTCCGGTGCTAGGCATAGAATCTTCGGAGACGGGCTGCGTTCCATGGGTTCGGCTCGAGTCGGTTATCCGATGCATCTCACAGGCGGTACGCTCCGCCAGTCAGGACTTGGTCAATTATGAAGGGACCTTCCCACTTGGGCTTGAGTTTGTCTTTTTTCTTGTTCGACAGGCGTAGAACTAATTCGCCAACGTTGTAATTTTTGGCCCGTACTTCTCTGCTTTGGTATCTTCGAGCCTGCTGTTGATAGAATGCGGAACGAGCTTTTGCCACGTCACGCTCCTCCTCCAATGCGTCCAAACTGTCCTGCTGATCGAGCTCGGCTTCTCTTTCTTCGTACATGCGCACTCGAGGTGAGTCATGAATTATATCGCAAGGCAAAACTGCCTCTGCGCCGTACACCATGAAGAATGGTGTGTATCCGGTGGTGCGATTCGGCGTGGTCCGCAGCCCCCAGAGTACGGAGTCGAGCTCCTCTACCCAGTGCGTGTTAGATTCCTTGAGGGACCACACTAATCTGGGTTTGATGCCACTCATGATAAGATCATTTGCACGTTTGACCTGGCCGTTAGTTTGTGGGTGATAGACGGAAGCATAATAGAGCTTGATCCCCATGTTTTTGCACTAGAGTTTTACCTCGTCGGCCGTAAAGTTCGTGCCGTTATCAGTGATGATGCTGTGGGGGACGCCGTAACGGTGTACAACCCCGGATATAAAGTCTATCACCGGTCCGGATTCGGCCGTCTTAACAGGCTTGGCTTCTATCCATTTGGTGAACTTATCCACCATGACCAATAAGTATTTTTGCTTGTGGGTTCTGCCTTTAAGGGGTCCAACCATGTCAAGCCCCCAGACCGCGAAGGGCCAAGTGATGGGGATAGTTCGGAGGGCGGTGGGTGGCATATGGCTTTGGTTCGCAAAGAGCTGGCAACCGACGCATCGTTGGACTAAGTCCTGTGCGTCAGCCTGGGCCGTCGGCCAATAAAAGCCTGTACGGAAGGCCTTGCTTACAAGGGACCGAGCTGCACCGTGATGACCGCCGAGTCCGGCATGAATTTCAGCCAGGAGGTTCCGCCCTTCTTCTTCGGAGATGCACCTTTGAAGGACTCCGGTAGTGCTTTTCTTACAAAGCTCTCCCTCGTGGACTTTGTAGGCTTTGGATCGTCGCACTATGCGGCGTGCCTCATTTTGGTCCTCGGGGAGTTCCTGCCTTGTAAGGTAGGCGAGGAATGGTTCTGTCCACGGGGCAATGACGACCATTATTACGTGGGCTGATGGTGTTATTTCATTGGCAGAGCCTCCGATTGTGTCAGAATGTTCGGTGTCGGGCAGTGCGGTTGGGTCCGGGCTGTTATTGTTCGGCTCCCCTTCCCATACTACGGATGGATTGAACAGCCTTTCCAAGAAGATGTTGGGAGGGACTACATCGCGTTTTGCGCCGATGCGTGCCAGGACATCTGCCGCCTGATTATTTTCTCGGGCTATATGGTGAAATTCAAGCCCTTCGAACTGAGCTAACATTTTTAGGACGACGTTGCGGTAGGCTGCCATTTTTGGATCCTTGGCATCGAAGTCTCCATTTATTTGGGATATTGCGAGGTTCGAGTCCCCGCGCACCTCTAGGCGTTGAATGCCCATGGATACTGCCATCCGGAGACCATGTAAAAGGGCCTCATATTCGGCTGCATTGTTGGAGTCTGTGTACATAATCTGGAGTACGTATTGAACTGTGTCTCCTGTGGGGGACGTCAAAACGACGCCAGCCCCTAGTCCGGCCAACATCTTGGAGCCGTCGAAATGCATGATCCAATTTGAATATGTGCCGTACTCTTTAGGGAGTTCGGCCTCCGTCCATTCTGCGACAAAGTCGGCCAAAACTTGCGACTTGATGGCTCGCCGTGGCTTATAAGTTATGTCGAACGGGAGGAGCTCAATGGCCCATTTTGCAATCCGGCCCGTTGCGTCACGGTTGTTTATAATATCGTTAAGTGGTACTTCTGAGGCTACTGTTATTGAACACTCTTGAAAGTAGTGTCGTAGCTTCCGGGATGCCATGAATACCACGTACGCAATCTTTTGATAATGCGGGTACCGTGATTTGCACCGAGTGAGGACAGTGGAGACATAATAGACCGGCTTTTGAAGGGGGAATTTTTGTCCGTCCGTTTCTCGTTCGACGACGAGCACTGCACTTACAACCTGATGTGTTGCTGCAATGTACAACATCATTGGTTCGCCAATGTTTAGCGCGACCAGGACTGGGTTTGTTGCCAATATGGCTTTTATTTCGTCGAGTACGGCCGTGGCTGCATCCTTCCATTCGAAGTGTTCGGTGCGCCGAAGGAGGCGGTAAAGGGGTAGGGCCTTTTCTCCCAAGCGGGAGATAAAGCAGCTTAGAGCCGCTACGCATCCGGTTAATTTTTGTATTTGTTTGAGGTCCTTTGGGATATCTAATTGTGACAAAGCTCGGATCTTGGCTGGATTTGCTTCAATTCCTCTATCGGATACAATGAAGCCTAAGAGCTTTCCGGCGGGAACGCCGAAAACACATTTTTCCAGGTTGAGCTTGATGTCATATGTTCGGAGGTTATCAAATGTGAGCCTCAAGTCGTCTACTAGAGATTCGACATGTCTTGTTTTGACGACCACATCATCTACATATTCCTCCACTGTTTTTCCGATCTGGTTTGCCAGACATGTCTGAATCATGCGCTGATATGTTGCGCCGGCGTTTTTGAGCCCGAAGGGCATTGTGTTGAAGCAGAATGGGCCGTATGGTGTGATAAATGTCGTTGCGGCTTGGTCTGATTCTACCATCTTGATTGGATGGTAGCCGGAATATGCATCGAGGAAACACAACGAATCATGTCCCACGGTAGCGTCGATAATTTGATCGATGCGGGGGAGGGGGAAGGGATCCTTTGGGTAATCCTTGTTAAGGTCTTTAAAATCAACGCACAGGCGCCAGGATTTGTCCTTCTTTGGTACCATCACCAGGTTTGCTAGCCAGTCCGGATGTTTTATATCTCTGATGAATCCGGCCTCCAATAGCTTTGCTAGCTCTTCTCCCATGGCCTGTCTCTTAGGTTCAGAAAAACGCCGAAGAGCTTGTTTGACAGGTTTGTATCCTTTAAGGGTATTTAAGCTGTGCTCGGCCAGCCTGCGTGGGATTCCTGGCATGTCTGAAGGGTGCCAAGCGAAAATGTCCCAGTTCTCTCGTAGGAACTCTCACAGTGCGACGTCTATATCAGGGTTTAACTGTGCCCCGATGGAAGCTGTTTTATTGGGGTCCGTTGGATGGACCTGGAATTTGACTATTTCGTCTGCCGGTTTAAAGGAGGTGGACTTGGATCTTTTGTCGAGTACCACATCGTCCCTATTCACCATGGAGCGCAGCGCAGTTAGTTCCTCGGCCGCTAGGGCTTGAGATAGTGCCTCGAGGGCCAGTGCGGCTGTCTTGTTTTCGGGGCGGAGTGCTATGTCCGGATCACTAGCGAGAGTGATGATCCCGTTAGGCCCGGGCATCTTGAGCTTCATGTACCCGTAATGGGGTATTTCTTGGAAGATTGTAAACGCTTCCCGCCCTAGTAGAGCGTGATAACCGCTGCTGAATGGAGCCACGTGAAACGTGACTTCTTCGGACCTGTAATTATCCGGCGTGCCGAACACCACATCTAGTGTGATTTTTCCTGTACAGCGCGCTTCCCGACTGGGGATTATTCCTCTAAAGGTTGTGCTGCTTCGCTCAATGTGGTTCCAGTCTATTTCCATTTTTTTGAAGGGTTTCCTCGTAAATGAGGTTCAAACCACTGCCGCCGTCCATGAGTACCTTGGTAAGACGAAAGCCGTCCACTATTTTACTGAGGACCAATGCGGCTGGTGCTCGGGCTATTCGGAATTTAGGTTCATCACTGGCGTTAAAGGTAATAGCCGTGTCACTCCTTGGGTTTATTGTTGCTACTTGGTAAACTTCGGCAAGGCTGCGGAGTGTCCTTTTTCGCATATTATTTGATGCGAAAGTCTCGAAGACCGTTAATACCGTACTGGTGTCTCTGGGGTGGCTTCCGGAATTAGGAGATCTTCGCCAATTTTGGCCACCTGCCGGAGTATCCCACATGCTCTAAGGCTGTGAGTTGGTGTGGTGTCCTCTGTACTGTGAATTTTACAGGGTCCATTGAGCCATCCTTCTAGTATGGTTCCATGCCCTGTAGAGGGTTTTTGCTTTTTGGTGTTTGACCCAGGTGTCTGGCGATGATGCACCCTTTTATTTCGGACTGGGTTTGTATTCAGGGCCGGATCATCGCAAAATTTTATTTTGGTTTTCCAGGCGCTTTCCATCGCACAGTACTTTCGTACGATGGACGCCAAGTCAGTGAAGCATGTAATATCACGGCGACTTATGGCGTTGAGGATTCCCTTGTCTGTGCAATTATTGCAGGAGATTGAGATTGCGTCTTCCTCGCGGCAGTCCCTTATCCTGTTCCTAACCAGGAGGAATGTGGCCCAGTAATGATGTACTGTTTCTTCGGGCTCTTGCCAGATTTGGGGTAGATCGCTTGTGTTCGGGTGGGTGGGTGGAATTAAATCCGAGGCTCAGAGGCCAAGGATTTTCCGAACTCGAAAATTTGGATTCCTGGATGCTGTCCAATGAATCCAGCCCGTCGCCTGACTCTAAGTTCAGGTCTTGAGTGATATCCTCCCCTCCGCGGGTATCCGGCTTGGAGGGGTCGGGAATCCGGACGTAGCTAGTCCTTAAGATAAATGAAGGGTCACCGCACTGTCCCTCTACCACGACAACGTGATGGGTGA
The DNA here is from genome assembly GCF_003073215.2 of Triticum urartu. NCBI lineage: Eukaryota > Viridiplantae > Streptophyta > Magnoliopsida > Poales > Poaceae > Triticum > Triticum urartu. The sequence continues at coordinate 64,030,251 of NC_053024.1, forward strand.
CTTGGGGAGAGTTAATCTCTCTCAGATCGGGTTTAGGCCCAATCTGGTCGAAATCCGTAGCGACTCCCAGGGCGGCGATACGATCCAAGAGCTCATTTATGGATGAGAGATCCATTGGATCTAACTGCTCGGCAAGTTCTGAGCTGACATGAAGATTGTTTTTGATGGCTCGAGAGGTCATCGTCGGCGTAGAAGCCGAACAAGCGGTCATAAGAAAACCACCTAGCCGGAGGGTTTGGCCGACAGCCAAAGCTCCCTTAGCAACGGTGCCGTCTTTAAAGACGAGGCGAGGCATCCTTCCTGATGGCGACGACACAGAGGAACTCTCAATGAAAGCACCAATGTCGGTGTCAAAACTGGCGGATCTCGGGTAGGGGGTCCCGAACTGTGCGTCTAGGCCGGATGGTAACAGGAGGCAAGGGACACGAAGTTTTACCCAGGTTCGGGCCCTCTTGATGGAGGTAAAACCCTACGTCCTGCTTGATTAATATTGATGATATGGGTAGTACAAGAGTAGATCTACCACGAGATCGGAGAGGCTAAACCCTATAAGCTAGCCTATGGTATGATTGTTGTGTATGAATGTGTTGTCCTACGGACTAAAACCCTCCGGTTTATATAGACACCAGATAGGGTTAGGTTTACACAAAGTCGGTTACAATGTTAGGAGATCTACATATCCGTATCGCCAAGCTTGCCTTCCACGCCAAGGAAAGTCCCCTCCGGACATGGGACGAAGTCTTCAATCTTGTATCTTCATAGTCCAGGAGTCCGGCCGAAGGTATAGTCCGGCCATCCGGACACCCCCTAAGCCAGGACTCCCTCGGTCCTCCTGTCCGATCACCTTCGATCGCAGGGACCACCCCACTAGTATCTGTCATGGCGGCTTTGCCGCACTGGTCCTAGACCCAATCATCGACGGATTTCACCTCACTCGAGTCCTTATGGACGGCGGCAGCAGCCTGAGCCTACTTTATCAGGACACAGTGCACAAAATGGGTATGGACCCCTCAAGGATCAAACCCACAAAAACGACCTTTAAGGGCGTCATTCCATGCGTAGAGGCCCATTGCACAGGCTCAATTACACTGGAAGTGGTCTTCGGATCCCTGGATAACTTCCGAAGCGAAGAGTTAATCTTCGATATAGTCCCGTTCCGCAGTGATTATCACGCGCTGCTCGGGCGAACCGCATTTGCTAGATTCAATGCGGTACCGCATTATGCATACCTCAAGCTCAAGATGCCAGGACCTCACGGAGTTATTACAGTCAATGGAAACACAGAGCGCTCTCTCCGAACAGAGGAGCACACCACGGCCCTCGCAGCAGAAGCGCAAAGCAGCCTCTCAAGGCAATCAACCAGTTCGGCATTTCAAAGCCCAGACACCTTCAAGCACGCTCAGGGCAATCAGCAAATAGACCACTTGGCGCGATCTGAGCTCGCGTAGCAATACGGCGGCCACCCCAATCCCAGCCCAACGGCGATATTCGTGCCGCGCGTACATAATTACGCATTAAAAATACCATGGGCACAGGTGGGGAGGGGGCACAACTGCGGCACGCCCCAAAACACGGCCTAAACCTCACTAGGGGCTTCCCGTTTGGTTATTTTTCTTTTTCTTTCAGGGCCTTAATCTCTGGAAACACTGTTCGGCAGCACTATTGCCGAACACATGATGCAGCAACCAAGGAGGCAGACAACTACGTTATACCACGGAATTCCTAGGTTGATTACAGTAACGAGCGAAATATTCGCTTTCATATCATTCCTCAGCTCGCCCTTGGAAGGAACATAGTCCTACTCTTTGCTTATCGCACTATCTGTATCACTCTGCTTTAACGCAATTTTTCAATAAACAATGCATGACATTACGACTATTATTGCATTCTTGTTATATATATATCTATGTGTTCATTAATGACGCCTTGCAACCGTACACTCTGGTACGGCCAATACACCAGGGGCTTACGTACCCCACAATGCGGTGTGAAAATTCCGAACACTTTCACAAGTGCGGCACCCCAAACTTATCGCATTATATGCATCAGCTCCGAATCATGTTCAAATGTTGGGTTTGCCCGGCTCCTATGTTTTGGTACCTTACGTTCCGCTCTATCGGCTAAGGTAGCGCTAGGAGAACTACTGCGATTGTGCCCCGGTTCTGCCGGGCTGAGCACCTCAGTAGAGAAAGCTAAAATTGACTGTCATGATAAGGCGAGAGACTGGTCGCTATTCGGCGAGGTTTTTCGAGTCCCTAAAGACTTATGCCGCTTAGGGCGAGGGGCCGGCCCTGTCCGTCTTACAGGCGTGTATCGCGCCCCGAATTCGGCCTTCCGAATACCCGGGGCTTCGCCAAAATTTAAAATTATAGAATTCTATGGCTAAGTGAGAGTGATAAAGCATTATTAGTCTGGTTGCCTTGTTCGTTGTGCTGAGCACCTCCCTCGAAGGACCCAAACATGGGAACAAGAGTGCTCAGGTTTATCCCGAACACCCCAGCACTCGTGGCATGGGGGCAAAAGCCGAGGACTAGCCATCTCTCAGATTGGAGAAACAGCCAAACAGAAGGTAATATTTTAAATTCCAACAAGCGTTGCATAGCGCATATGAAACAAGTTTTCATACATACAGGATAAAATGAGCAAGTATCATTCAAATATTACATTTTCGAACACTCATCCGCGATGAGACGGGCGCCCGGCAGAACACCCTCGTAGTACATCTTGGGGTGGCGGTGCTCCTTGCCCTCTGGCGGCCCCTCCTTGATCAGCTTCACGGTGTCTAGCTTGACCCACTGCAATTTCACACGAGCGAAAGCCCCGCGTGCACCTTCAATGCAGACAGATCGCTTGACGACCTCCAGCCGCGGGCAGGCATCCACGAGCCGCCTCACCAGGCCGAAGAAGCTATTCGGAAGGGCGTCGCCAAGCCACAACCGGACTATAAAGCTCTTCATGGCCTGATCGGCCGCCTTATGTAGCTCGACCATCTGCTTCAGCTGGTCGCTCATTGGCACCAGATGTTCGGCCTCAGCATACTGAGACCAGAACAGCTTCTCCATCGAGCTTCCGTCCTCGGCCTGGTAAAATTGTGCGGCATCGGACACACTGCGGGGCAAATCTGCGAATGCTCCTGAAGAGCTCCGGATCCGGGTAAGTAATCGGTAATTTACTTTTACATGCTTGCTTTGCATATAGAAAGCCTTACCCGCCGCTATCTTCTTCATCGCGTCGATCTCTTGGAGGGCCTTTTGGGCTTCAGCCTTGGCACTTTTTACACTCTCGAGGGCCGCGGCAAGCTCAGACTCCCGCGTCTTGGAGTCAAGCTCCAACGCCTCGTGCTTCGCCACAAGAGCCTGGAGCTCTTGCTGCACCTCGCCCACCCGAGCCTCGTGCTTCTCTCTCTCGGTGCGCTCCTTGGCCGCTGTATCTTCGGCCTTGGCCAGCGCTTGCTTCAGGGTCGCCACCTCGGTCATGGCCCCTGGCAAACATACAATGATCCTATCATTTTGCAATCGCGTCCTTTTTTATATATACATATCTATAGACGGGGTATTACTTACCCTTGTTCTCCTCGAGCTGCCTCTTGGAAAGGCCGAGCTCTTTCTTGGACCCCTCGAGGTCCTGCTTCAGTACAGCGATCTCCGCAGTTAGTGCGGCGGATGCCAGCAGCTAAGCCTGCATATGCATATTGACATACTTATATTAGACTCCTGCGGTATTATTTGATCCTCTATTCGTCTTTTCTTTGTGAACACCGAACAAAGCATCAGGGGCTACTGTCTATGCGGTAATATTTCTACTAAATTTTAAAACACTTACCTCAAAGCCTGTTAGAAGGCTGGCACAGGCTTTAGTCAATCCGCTCTTGGCGGACTGAACCTTCTGGATCACCGCACTCATGATAGTGCGGTGCTCCTCGTCGGTGGAAGCGCTGCGAAGCGCTTCCAGCAGATTGTCCGGTGCCTCTGGATGGACAGAGGTCACCGGCACAGGTGTCTTGCCCCTCTTAGAAGGAGACCGCCTGCCCGAGCCCGGAACCGCTAGAGGGTCTGCCATGGTGTTCGGCTGAGGGCCGAACTTGGAGCTCTCGGGGGCCCCGTCCCCGCGGCTCCCGCAGTCCGGTAGGTCGCCTTGAGGCGCCTCCAGGACTGTCTCCCCTGATCCGATGCCTCTTGAGACAACACCTCAGCGTCGTCGGTAGGATGAGGGGAGGTGGCGGTCGGGACTGGATCGCTATCCATGTCCGACAAGCCCAAGGAGCCGTCCGATGATACATCGATACTGGCTCGTGGCGGCCTGCATAATTGCGTTCGGCGTTAGGGAAAGCAGTGTGACAAAGGAATCCTAGGAGTTACTCTGGTATCCGAATACTTACGATCTCCCCGGGGGCTTGACCCTGGGCAACCACTCGCCTTCGCCTTCATCAGCGGCAGTGGAACTGTCTGGAAGGAGAGTCCTTCCCTTCTTGGACCCTTCGGCCTCCCCGGTTGGGGCAGCCTTCCTTTTCTTGTCTCCCCCAGTCGGTGGGGGAGCATCTTCTTCTTCCACTTCCTCATCTTCAGGGGAAGAGTGCGCCACAGAGTCATCAGACGGTGAGTTCGACAACGCCTGGTGTCGGGAACTCTTTCGGGTTCCCTTGGCCTTCTTGGTCTTCTCCGGCACCTTATAAGGGGCCGGAGTCAACATCTTCGCTAGAAGAGCGTCTGCGGGGCCTTTGGGCAAAGGAGTCAGATAGTCGATCTGTCCAGCCATCTTCTGCCAGTCCTGTCAAAGGTACGGGAGTTTAGATCCCGCATAGAGTCAATCTATATAAAAAAATAAGTATCCTGTGAGAGGTAAAACAGCTTACCGCACTGGCTTGGCGCTTCGCGCTGAATCCGCGATCCTCAGTAATAGGGGGAGGGACCTCGACACTTTTGAACAACACCCTCCAAGCGTCTTCATGAGTCGTGTCGAAGAGCCTGCTCAGAGTTCGGTGCTGCGCTGGATTGAACTCCCACAAGTTAAACTCCCGTTGTTGGCACGGGAGTATCCGGCGGATGAGCATAACTTGGACTATGTTGACAAGCTTGAGCTTCTTGTCCACCATGTTTTGAATACATGTTTGGAGTCCGATCAGCTCTTTCGAATTACCCTAGGACAGGCCCTTCTCTTTCAAGGAGGTGAGCTGCATGGGGATGCCAAATCGGAACTCGGGGGCTGCTACCCATGCGGGGTCGCGCGGCTCGGTGATATAGAACCACCCCGATTGCCACCCCTTTATGGTTTCTACAAAGGAGCCCTTGAGCCATGTTATGTTGGGCATCTTCCCACCATGGCCCCTCCGCACTCTGCCAGGCGGCCGCCCACAACCTTCGGCTTGACATTGAAGGTCTTCAGCCGTAAGCCGAAGTGGGGCTTGATGCGGAGGAAGGCCTCGCACACGACGATAAACGCCGAGATGTTGAGGATGAAGTTCGGGGCCAAATTGTGGAAATCCAGGCCGTAATAAAACATGAGCCCCCGAACGAAGGGATGGAGAGGGAATCCTAGTCCGCGGAGAAAATGGGTGAGGAATACCACCCTCTCATGGGGCGTGGGGGTGGGGATGAGCTGCCCCTCATCGGGGAGCCGGTGCGCGATGTCGGCAGGCAGGTATCTGGCTCTCCTCAGTTTCTTGACGTCTCCCTCCATGACAGAGGAGACTGAGGGAGTCCTGGATTAGGGGGTGTCCGGATAGCCGGACTATACCTTCGGCTGGACTCCTGGACTATGAAGATACAAGATTGAAGACTTCGTCTCGTGTCCGGAAGGGACTTTCCTTGGCGTGGAAGGCAATCTTGGCGATACGGATATGTAGATCTCCTACCATTGTAATCGACTTTGTGTAACCCTAGCCCGCTCCGGTGTCTATATAAACCGGAGGGTTTTAGTCCGTAGGACGAACAACAATCATACCATAGGCTAGCTTCTAGGGTTTAGCCTCTGTGATCTCGTGGTAGATCTACTCTTGTACTACCCATATCATCGATATCAATCAAGTAGGACATAGGGTTTTACCTCCATCAAGAGGGCCCGAACCTGGGTAAAACATTGTGTCCCCTACCTCCTGTTACCATCCGGCCTAGACGCACAGTTCGGGACCCCCTACCCGAGATCCGCCGATTTTGACACTGACATTGGTGCTTTCATTGAGAGTTCCTCTGTACCGTCGCCATCAGGAAGGATGCCTCATCCCGTCTTTAAATACGGCACCGTTGCTAAGGGAGCTTTGGCTGTCGGCCGAACTCTCCGGCTAGGTGGTTTCCTTATGACCGCCTGTTCGGCTGCTGCGTCGACGATGACCTCTCGGGTCATCGAAAGCAATCTTCACGTCAGCTCGGAATTGCCGAGCAGCTAGATCCAATGGAGCTCTCTTCCCTAAACGAACTCTTGGATCGCATCGCCGCCCTGGGAGTCGCTACGGATTACGACTAGATTGGGCCTAAACCCGATCTGAGAGAGATTAACTCTCCCCAGGTCACCCATCACGTTGCCGTGGTAGAGGGACACTGCGGTGACCCTTCATCTATCTTACGGACTAGCTATGTCCGGATTCCCGATCCCTCCAAGACGGATACCCACGGAGGGGAGGACATCACTCAGGACCTGAACTTAAAGTCAGGCGACGGGCTAGATTCATTGGACAACATCCAAGAATCCAAACTTCCGAGTTCGGAAACTCCTTGGCCCCTGGGTCTCAGATTGGGTGAGGTTTCGGATTTGATTCCACCCACCCACCCGTACATAAGCGATCTATCCCAAATTAGGCAAGAGCCCGAAGAAACAGTACATCATTACTGGGCCAGATTCCTCCTGGTTATGAACAGGATAAAGGACTGCCGCGAGGAAGACGCAATTTCATTCTTCTGCAATAATTGCACGGACAAGGGAATCCTCAATGCCATAAGTCGCCGTGATATTACACGCTTCGCTGACTTGGCGTCCATAGTACGAAAGTACTGTGCGATGGAAAGAGCTTGGAAAACCGAAATAAAATTTTGGGACAATCCGGCCCTGAATACAAACCCAGTCCGAAATAAAAGGGTGCATCATCGCCAGACACCCGGGTTCAATAGCAAAATGCAAAAGCCCTCTACAGGGCACGGAACCGTACTGGAAGGATGGCTTAATGGACCCTATAAAATTCACAGTGCAGAGGGCGCCACACCAACTCACAGCCTTAGAGCATGTTGGATACTCCGGCAGGTGGCAAAAATTGGCAAAGATCTTCTAATTCCAGAAGCCACAGAAAGCCACCCCAGAGAAACCAGTACGGTATTATCAGTCTTCGAGACTTCCGCATCAAATAATATGTGAAAAAGAACACTCCGCAGCCTTGCCGAAGTCTACCAAGTAGCAACAATAAACCCATGGAGTGACACGGCTATTACTTTTAACGCCAGTGATGAACCTAAATTTCGAACAGCCCGAGCACCAGCCACATTGGTCCTCAGTCCAATAGTGGACGGCTTTCGTCTTACCAAGGTACTCATGGATGGCGGCAGCGGATTGAACCTCATTTATGAGGAAACCCTTCTAAAAATGGAAATAGACTGGAACCGCATTAAGCGAAGCAGCACAACCTTTAGAGGAATAATCCCCAGTCAGGAAGCGCGATGTACAGGAAAAATCACACTAGATGTGGTGTTCGGCATGCTGGATAATTACAGGTCATGTTCAAGGTGGCCCCGTTCAGTAGCGGATATCACGCTCTGCTAGGGCGGGAAGCGTTTACAATCTTCCAAGCAATACCCCAGTACGGGTACATGAAGCTCAAGATGCCCGGGCCTAATGGAATCATCACTCTCACTAGTGATCCGGACATAGCACTCCGCGCCGAAAACAAGACAGCCGCACTGGCCCTCGAGGCGCTATCCGAAGCCCTAGCGGCTGAGGAACTGACTGCGCTGCGCTCCACGGTGAATAGGGACGATGTGATACTCGATAAAAGATCCAAGTCCACCTCCTTTAAACCGGCGGACGAAATAGTCAAATTCGAGGTCCATCCAACGGACCCCAATAAAACAACTTCCATCGGGGCACAGTTAAACCCTGATGTAGACGCCGCACTGCGAGAGTTCCTACGAGAGAACTGGGACATTTTCGCCTGGCACCCTTCAGACATGCCAGGAATCCCATGCAGACTGGCCGAACACAGCTTAAATATCCTAAAAGGATTCAAGCCAGTCAAACAGGCTCTTCGGTGTTTTTCCGAACCTAAGAAACAGGCCATGGGAGAGGAACTAGCCAAGCTATTGGAGGCCGGATTCATCAAAGATATAAACACCCGGACTAGGTAGCAAACCTGGTGATGGTACCAAAGAAGGACAAATCCTAGCGCTTGTGCATTGATTTTAAAGACCTTAACAAGGCTTGCCCAAAGGATCCCTTCCCTCTCCCCCGCATCGATCAAATTATCGACGCTACCGCAGGACACGATTCGTTGTGTTTCCTCGATGCATACTCCGGCTACCATCAAATAAAGATGGTAGAGTCAGACCAAGCCGCAACGACATTCATCACACCATAAGGCCCATTCTGCTTCAACACAATGCCCTTCGGGCTCAAAAACGCCGGCGCAACATATCAGCGCATGATTCAGACATGTGTGGCAAACCAGGTCGGCAAAATAGTGGAGGCATATGTAGATGATGTGGTCGTTAAAACAAGACATGTCGAATCTCTAGTAGACGACTTGAGGCTAAAATTCGATAACCTCCGAACATACGACATCAAGCTCAACCCGGAAAAATGCGTTTTCGGCGTTCTAGCCGGAAAGCTCTTGGGCTTCATTGTATCCGGTAGAGGAATTGAAGCAAATCCAGACAAGATCCGAGCTCTGTCACAATTGGATATCCCGAAGGACCTCAAACAAATACAAAAATTAACTGGATGCGTGGCGGCTCTAAGCCGCTTTATCTCCCGCTTAGGAGAAAAGGCCCTACCCCTTTACCGCCTCCTTCGGCGCACCGAACACTTCGGGTGGACGGATGCAGCCACGACCGGACTCGACGAAATAAAATCCATCTTGGCAACAAACCCAGTCCTGGCCGCACCAAACATTAGTGAACCAATGCTACTATACATTGCAGCAACCCATCAGGTCGTAAGCGCAATGCTCGTCGTCGAACGAGAAATGGATGGACACAAATTCCCCCTTCAAAAGCCGGTCTACTATGTGTCCACTGTCCTTACTCCGTGCAAGTCACGGTACCCGCATTATCAAAAGATTGGGTACGCGGTATTTATGGCATCCCGGAAGCTACGACACTACTTTCAAGAGTGTTCAATAACAGTAGCCTCGGAAGTGCCACTTAACGATATTATAAACAACCGCGACGCGACGGGCCGGATTGCAAAATGGGCCATTGAGCTCCTCCTGTTCGACATAATTTACAAGCCACGGTGAGCTATCAAGTCGCAAGTTTTGACCGACTTCGTCGCAGAATGGACGGAGGCCGGAGTCCCTAACGAGTACGACACATATTCAAACTGGGTCATGCACTTCGACGACTCCAAAATGTTGGCCGGTCTAGGGGCTGGCGTCGTTTTGACGTCCCCCACAGGAGACACAGTTCAATACGTACTCCAGATAATGTACACAGACTCCAACAATGCAGGCGAATATGAGGCCCTTTTACATGGTCTCCGGATGGCAGTATCTATGGGCATTCAATGCCTAGAGGTGCGCAGGGACTCGAACCTTGCAATATCCCAAATAACTGGAGACTTTGATGCCAAGGATCCAAAAATGGCAGATTATCGCAACGCCGTCCTAAAAATGTCAGCTCGGTTCGAAGGGCTCGAATTTCACCATATAGGCCGGGAAAATAATCAGGCGGCATATGTCCTGGCATGCATTGGCGCAAAATGCGATGTAGTCCCCCTCAACATCTTCTTGGAAAGGCTGTTCAAGCCATCCATAGTATGGGAAGGGGAACCCGGCAATAACAGCCCGGATCCAACCGCACCGCCCGACACCGAACACTCTGACATAATTGGAGGCTCTGCCAATGAAATAACACCTTCAACCCACGTAATAATGGCCGTCATCACCCCGTGGACAGAACCATTCCTCGCCTACCTTACTAGGCAGGAACTCCCCGAGGACCAAAATGAGGCACGCTGCATAGTGCGGCGATCTAAAGCCTATAAAGTCCATGAGGGAGAGCTTTATAAGAAAAGCACTACTAGAGTCCTTCAAAGGTGCATCTCCGAAGAGGAAGGGCGGAACCTCCTGGCTGAAATTCATGCCGGACTCGGCGGTAATCACGCTGCAGCTCGGTCCCTTGTAAGCAAGGCCTTCCGTACAGGCTTTTATTGGCCGACGTCCCGGGCAGACGCCCAGGACTTAGTCCAACAATACGTCGGTTGCCAGCTTTTTGCAAACCAAAGCCATATGCCACCCACCGCCCTCCAAACTATCTCCATCACTTGGCCCTTCACGGTCTGGGGACTTGACATGGTTGGACCCCTTAAAGGCGGAACCCACAAGAAAAAATACTTACTGGTCATGGTGGATAAGTTCACCAAATGGATAGAAGCCAAGCCTGTTAAGACGGCCGAATCCGGACCGGTGATAGACTTTATATTCGGGGTTGTACACCGTTACAGCATCCCCCACAGCATCATCACTGATAACGGCACGAACTTTACGGCCGACGAGGTAAAACTCTGGTGCAAAAACATGGGCATCAAGCTTGATTATGCTTCCGTCTATCACCCACAAACTAACGGCCAGGTCGAACGTGCAAATGGTCTTATCATGAGCGGCATCAAACCCAGATTAGTGCGGTCCCTTAAGGAATCTAATATGCACTGGGTAGAGGAGCTCGAATCCGTACTCTGGGGGCTGCGGACCATGCCGAATCGCACCATCGTATACACACTATTCTTCATGGTGTACGGCGCAGAGGCAGTTTTGCCCTGCGACATAATTCATGACTCACCTCGAGTGTGCATGTACGAAGAAAGAGAAGCCGAGCTCGATCAGCAGGACAGTTTGGACGCCTTGGAGGAAGAGCGTGACGTGGCAAAAGCCCGTTCCGCATTCTATCAACAGCAGGCTCGAAGATACCAAAGCAGAGAAGTACGGGCCAAAAATTACAATGTTGGCGAATTAGTTCTACGCCTGCCGGACAAGAAAAAGGACAAACTCAAGCCCAAGTGGGAAGGTCCCTTCATAATTGACCAAGTCCTGACTGGTGGAGCGTACCACCTGCGAGATGCATCGGATAACCGACTCGAGCCGAACCCATGGAACGCAGCCCGTCTCCGAAGATTCTATGCCTAGCGCCGAACTCTGTGTTCGTCTCCTTCCTCTGTCCATTTTTATATACTTTCTGTCTTACATTTCTCTCCTTCTCCCCCCTCTCTCTTATAGCCTTTAAAGGCTCATAAAGTGATGCGCTATCCGCGCTCATTAAACCTGGGGGCTTCTTTAAACAGAAACTTATTTATACGGGCTTCATGCCCAACACATGTGTCACACTTGTGCATGTACCTTTTATTCACCATTATATGCATCGATATGACTTAAGTTTTGGCCAAGCTGGGTTGCCTGGCTCCTGTGCTTACCCCTATGTTCCCGATTGTTCGGCTAGGTGGTAAAGGGAGCACCTCTGCGATTGTTACTGCCGGGTCAGCCGGATGTGTACCTCAGACTGGGTGAAGCCGAAAGCTAGCATTCTTAAGGGAATATTCAGTCGGTGAACTAAAGATGATCTTTTTTTCACTTATTTATCTACACACCCCCAGATGTTTTCCTGCGTCTCTTTTCGCAGAATGGACATGCAATTTAGGGCATGCCTCCCAGGGAAAGGAACCCCTAACGGAACTATTCTCCCTGGAAGATGTTTCTTACTAACCTTGTAATATAACATAACTAGTTGGGCACTTGTCTGTTCAAGTACTAATGACCCCTACGCCTGGTCTCCATGCATACCCCGGTTCTTATATAACCACGAGGGTATTCGGACACACTCCGGACCGTCAGGTCCCGAGGTTGAAGCGAAAAGGTCGGCCATGACAAACGATCTACAATCCGGCTAGAAGGCATTACACATGTCAATTAAAATTACATAGTCAATCTGACTGATTGTATTCCTCTTCAATACCATCTAACAGGCTGTCTAGCTTACAATCCTGTTGGGAATACTTTGCGGCCAATTCTACTTGGCTGTATACTAAGCTCACAGGGATCTCCTTCCCATCGGGCCCCACGGGTCCGACCTCGGCCATGTGGTTTGGGTCAGCCTTCGTGTACCGCGTTTTCACCATGGCCCAGGCCTCCCTGGTGCCTTGACGGCAGGCCGACATCTTCCACAATCGGAAGCGCCGCCGCGCTCCCTTCAGCTTCTCTACAAGCTCTCCAAGGCCTTCGGGTATGGAGACGGATGGCCACAAGGCCTGGGCGACGCCTTGCATCACCTGCCGAACTCGCTCGTGCAGTTGTGAGAGCTCGGGAAGAAGGTCACCCATAGAATCGGGCATTTCCTCTGCAGGACGACCTATTAGCATACCTACAGACATTATTCTGTTAGTCGACTTCCTCGCCGAACTCTTTTTTCAAAGTTCATTTAAGCACTTACTAAATATGCCGCGTCGAAGCCGCTGATTCTCCTTAATGGAGTCCAACAGCTGGGCACGAACATCCTTCAGTTCAACGCCCAGCTTGGTGTTGGCATCTTGGAGATCGTTCTTCTCCCGCCTCACCTTTGTCAGCACACTCTCACCAGCCTTCAGCTGGCGTAGGAGTTGTTGCTTTTCCGGATTTAATCCGGCGCCATCTGCAATTTCATTTGTCAGATTTGCACCCACGCCGCACTTCGCATAATACTTATCTTTCGGAGCGTATATTACCAGAGGGGGTCTCCTTGGGCTCCCCTGCCGCGGCTAGTGCGGCCTCAAGTTGGGCTTTGCACTCTTCCAGCTCCTGGGACAGTAGGGTATTCTTTTCTGTAAGAACCTGCATAACAAATGATCCTTAAATCAGTTATTCTAACTGTTTCAAGTCTCGGGGGCTACTGGTATATATATAATTACCAAAATTTTCTTACCCGTATGTCTTTTACATACTGCTCTGTGGCTCTGGCTAGACCATTTTGAGCGGCATGGAGGTACGCAAATCCCGAATTGAAGGCATCCAATGCCTCTTGGGAGAAACAAGCGTCGCGAAGAACTGTCCGGCGACGCCTGTGGTTCATGGCACTCTCCACCTCGGAATTGGTGGCAGACAGCCTGTCCGCATCCTCTGTCGGAGGAGCACCCGGTGCGTGCCTTGTGTTCGCCTCCGCTTCCGGACCAGGCTTTGGAGCCTGGTTGGTGGAGGCACGATTGGCAACCTCTCCGGATATAGTCCGGCGAGGTCTCTTCATCCTGAAGAGAGCATGAGTGTTAATATGCCTTGAAGGAATAACACCTGGGAATAAGATGGCGCGCTATACCTTTGCGCCGGCGTCTCAGTCCGGACCGCACTTCTTTTCAGCCTGTGGGGCCTTGCCGCCCCTCGTTGGCTAGTTGCCGCAGGCTCGGCCTCCTGTCTCAAGGACCTCCCCTGCAAACACGGTTGTCATACGGCAACCGAAAACACGCGAGGATAGATCCCTTTTCAAAGTGCTGGGACTTCGGTCTCAGTTACCTGTGAGGCTGGGAGTAGCCCTGGGTAATCGGCCGTAATGGCCACCAAGGCGTTGTCCTTGCTCAATTGATGAAACACCCAATCAATCAGCTCCACAGATAAGTCCGGATCCTCTTGAGAGGCCGGGTCGAGGGACCGTCCCGGATCCTCGGGTTGTGGAGGAGGGCTGTTTATTTCTTTAACAGCCTGGCGCAGTTCCTGCGTTGAAGTTGTTAGACTGAATATTTAACGATGGGAATATAAAACGGATGGGCAAGTAAAAGTGTCCACTTACCCAACTTGGGGGATTATACATAGAAAATCCACCCTGTGGGTTGACGCGGAGAAATTCCTCCTCTTCTCCCTTGTACAAAGCGGACAAGGTCTTTATTAGAGCGGCAGCCGAATCCGGCCCCTTACCGCCGTGGCGGGTGGCGTCGTCCTCACCATTGAAGTCCCACATGGGGTGGCCTCTATACTGGAGCGGCTGCACCCCTCGCATGATGCATGCGGCCATGACCCCGATCATGATCAGTCCGGAATGAGCTAACAATCTTATCCGGCCCATCAGATAAAGAACGTCCTTGTCGCTTTCCCTCTGAGGGCTCCGTGGACGCCAGCTTAGGCGCTTCTTTAGGGGAGCACTGTCGAACTCAGGGAGGCCGATCCGGACAAGATCCGGCAGCGGCACGTCCTCTATATAAAACCATTCCGAAGGCCAGTCCTCGGACACCTTCTTTGGGGTTCCGGATAGATATCCGGTCCCGGCGATGCGCCACACTTCGGCTCCGCCCACTTGATATATTGACCCCTTCTGAGAACGGGGCACAAGGCAGAATAGCCTTTTCCACAGCGTGAAATGAGCCTCGCAGCCCAAAAACAGCTCGCAAAGGGCTACGAAGCCCGCGATATGCAATATGGAGGCAGGCGTGAGGTTGTGCAGCTGGAGGCCATAGAACTCCAGGAGCCCCCGGAGAAACGGATGAATTGGAAATCCGAGCCCTCTTATTAAGTAAGGGACAAGGCATATCCGCTCTCCTTTGGAGGGATTGGGGGCGCTCTCCGCTTGCTCTCCGCCATTATAGGTGGCAAGTCTGGCTCGAACCAGGACCATATAGGCCGGGGGAGAAATCCCTTGGTCTGGAGCGTCACTAGCTCATTGTGTGGGATGGAGCATCTCTCCCAATCTCCAGGCTGAGGGCTGGAAGGGCGAGAGGAGGAGCTGCGGCGGTCGGCCATGATAGAATGGACCTCTGTCGGATACGCTCTGATGAATACTCGCGGAGGGGAGAAGGTGTGGTTTGGATCTAAATCCTCGTCCTCTTAAATAGGTGACTCATTCACGCGGCTAGGGGTGTAAATATAAAAAAACACCCTGACTTTTCATATTTTTTTGACACGTGGAAGACGGCCATTATTGGGCGTAGAAGCCAAGGAGCGCTACATTTACAAGAAACCGGGCACTATTCAACAGGTACACGGAATTTGGAGGAGAACCCGCCTTGCAATGCCGAAGACAATTTGCGCGCCGGACTCGTCGTCATTGAAGCCTGGTTCGGGGGCTACTGAGGGAGTCCTGGATTAGGGGGTGTCCGGATAGCCGGACTATACCTTCGGCTGGACTCCTGGACTATGAAGATACAAGATTGAAGACTTCGTCTCGTGTCCGGAAGGGACTTTCCTTGGCGTGGAAGGCAAGCTTGGCGATACGGATATGTAGATATCCTACCATTGTAACCGACTCTGTGTAACCCTAGCCCTCTCCGGTGTCTATATAAACCGGAGGGTTTTAGTTCGTAGGACAAACAACAATCATACCATAGGCTAGCTTCTAGGGTTTAGCCTCTGTGATCTCGTGGTAGATCTACTCTTGCACTACCCATATCATCGATATCAATCAAGCAGGACATAGGGTTTTACCTCCATCAAGAGGGCCCGAACCTGGGTAAAACATTGTGTCCCCTGCCTCCTGTTACCATCCGGCCTAGACGCATAGTTCGGGACCCCCTACCCGAGATCCGCCGGTTTTGACACCGACAGAGACCATCCACTTGCCTCCCGCTCCGGACATGATTGGAGAAGGTCGAGGTGGGAAGTGCGGACTTGGGCGCTAGAGCTCGAGTGTGTGAGAACGGATGAGCAAAGGAGGAAGAAGGCGTGGACAGAAAGGTGAATCCTTATCCCTTTATATGGGCGGACGAAACTAAGCGTCCCCACTTGCCTGGTAAAACTCGCTTATCCCCCAAGCGCTGCAATTGATGGCGCGGTTGGGTTACCCACGCCCGTATTGATGAGAATCCCGTAATAAGGGGACATGATCTCTGCTTTGACAAGACGTGTCGAAAAACTGCCTCGCGTTATGTGCGGGGCTGGTTAAAAGAAACGGCTTGAATAATCACCGGGCCGTGACATAACGTCATGCTGCCAAAACAAGCCAGCAAATTAGATCTGCGAAGATATTATTCTCTCTACGGTGGAATGTGGAACTTATTTTGCAGGGTCGGACACTATCCTTGTATTCAAATTCTTCTGTGATGTATTCGGAGAAGGAACCCGCCTTGCAATGCCGAAGACAATACTGCGCGCCGGACTCATCGTCATTGAAGCCTGGTTCAGGTGCTACTGAGGGAGTCCTGGATTAGGGGGTCTCCGGACAGCCGGACTATCTCCATTGGCCGGACTGTTAGACTATGAAGATACAAGACTGAAGACTTCATCTCGTGTCCGGATGGGACTCTACTTGGCGTGGAAGGCAAGCTAGGCAGTATGGATATGGATATCTCCTCCTTTGTAACTGACCTTTGTGTAACCCTAACCCTCTCCGGTGTCTATATAAACCGAAGGGTTTTAGTCCTAGGACAACAACCATAACATACAATCATACCATAGGCTAGCTTCTAGGGTTTAGCCTCTCTGATCTCCTGGTAGATATACTCTTGTACTACGCATATCATCAATATTAATCAAGCAGGACGTAGGGTTTTACCTCCATCAAGAGGGCCCGAACCTGGGTAAAACATCGTGTCCCCTACCTCCAGTTACCATCCGGCCTAGACGCACAGTTCGGGACCCCCTACCCGAGATCCGCCGGTTTTGACACCGACAGTATGCCTTTTGTATGTATCCCAAACATGATGTAATGGTACAGTGTGATGGTATCCACCTTGCAAAAGCGTGTCAATATGCAGTTCTATCCTAGGTGGGACCTTCGAGTCCTTTTAGGATAGTGTTGCATATTGGGCGTGACATCTGCTTTGCGGTTTTTGCGGGTTGGAAGGGTACTTTCCTTTTTTGGGAACTTGGGGACAAGAATTTTCCTTTTCTGTCCGTTCGGTCATGAGGGTTTGATACGTCTCCAACGTATCTATAATTTTTGCTTGTTCCATGCTGTTATATTATCAATCTTGGATGTTTTATAATCATTTTATAGTCATTTTATATCATTTTTTGGTACTAACCTATTGACATAGTGCCAAGTGCCAGTTGTTGTTTTTTCCATTTTTTTTACATTGCAGAAAATCAATATCAAATGGAGTCCAACTGCCATGAAACTTTACGAAGAATTTTCATGGGCCAGAAGGAACACAATGGGCCCTGGCTGCGCCTGGGGGTGCCCCGAGGGGAGCACAACCCACCAGGGCGTGCCAGGAGGCCCAGGCGCGCCCTGGTGGGTTGTGCCCACCTCGGGTACCCCCTTGAACCGCCTCTTTGCTCTATAAATACCCCAATATTCCCAAAACTCTAGGGGAGTCGACGAAATATTCATCCAGCCGCCGCAGAGTCCAGAACCACCAGATCCAATGTAGACACCATCTCGGATGGGGTTCACCACCTCCATTGATGCCTCTCCGATGATGCATGAGTAGTTCTTTGTAGACCTTCGGGTCCGTAGTTAGTAGCTAGATGGCTTCCTCTCTCTCTCTCTCTCTCTTGATTCTCAATACAATGGTCTCTTGGAGATCCATATGATGTAACTCTTTTGCGGTGTGTTTGTTGGGATCGATGAACTTTGAGTTTATGATCAGATCTATCTTTTTATATCCATGAAAGTATTTGAGTTTCTTTGATCTCTTTTATGCATGATCTCTTATAGCCTCGTATTTCTTCTTCGATATTTGGTTTTTTTTTGGCCAACTCGATCTATTTATCTTGCAATGGGAAGATGTGCTTTGTAGTGGGTTCGATCTTACGATGCTTGATCCCAGTGACAGAAATGGAACCGACACGTATGTATCGTTGCTACTAAGGATAAAATGATGGGGTCTATCTCTACATAGATAGATCTTGTCTACATCATGTCATCGTTCTTATTGCATTACTCCACTTCTCCATGAATTGAATACAGTAGATGCATGCTAGATAGCGGCCGATGTGTGGAGTAATAGTAGTAGATGCAGGCAAGAGTTGGTCTAGTAATCTTGGACGTGATGCCTATTTAATGATCATTGCCTGGATATTGTCATGAGTATTTGAAGTTCTATCAATTACCCAACGGTAATTTATTCACCCATCGTTTGCTATTTTTCTCGAGAGAAGCCACTAGTGAATTCTACGGCCCCCGGGTCTCTTTCTCATATAGTTGCCTTTGCAATCTATTTTTCCTTTGCATTTTTTCAGATATATTAATCCAAAAACCCAAAAATACCTTGCTACAATTTATTCTTATTTATTTTATTCTGCATTCGATCTATCAATCTATTACAAATTTACCTCACGTTCGTTTGCCTACTTGAGGCGCCGTACCCCAGAAGGGATTGACAGCCCCTTTAACACGTCGGGTTGTGAGGATTTCTTATCTTTGTGCAGGGGCTGTTTACGTTGTGTTGATTGGTTATCCTACTTGTTCGATAACCTTGGTTTCATATCTGAGGGAAATACCTACCGTCGCTGTGCTGCATCATCCCTTCCTCTTTGGGGAAATACCAACGTAGCTTCAAGCGACATCAAAAGGAATTTCTGGCGCCGTTGCCGGGGAGGATCTTCAACATATACCAGGTTCCTAATCACAAATCTCATCTCCTCGTAAATTACATTATTTGCCATTTGCCTCTCGTTTTCCTCTCCCCGAGTTCACAAAAATTTGCCATTTTATTCGCCCCTCTTTTTCTGTTCGCCGTTTTCTTGCGGGATCTGTTTTTGTGTGTAATCTTGTTTGCCGTTATTATCGTTATGGATAGTTCTTCCTCTATTGCTTGTACTCCCGAGAGCGAGGTTCTTAATTTTAAACAAAGGGGAGGAGAAAATTTAAAAGATGCTTGGTATGGAATTTGCAATGCTCATAATAGATCTATATGTAAGCAATCTACCGTTGTTCTTCTGTGTTGTTTTTATGTGGGCATCACCACTTGGTATAGATTCGTCCTTGATACGATTACCAGTGGAAATTTCTTGATGTGTCCTTCTCTTGATGCTTTTAATGCTATGGGAAATTTAGTGGCTCACCACCTCTCATGATTAATGAAACAACTTTGACTCTTGAGCATGTTATGGAAAGACTAGATGCTATTGAAAAGAAAATGCTCACCAAAACCCCTCTTGGTTTTTCTTTTCTAATCTCGGTTCATTTCATTAGATCAGTTTTATTTTAAGGGTTCGCTAATTAGCGAACGTTCACCTGTTAGTTTCTTATACCGAACGTGTTTGTTCGTTAGTCTCTATTTACGAACGTTCGTTCATTAGATTTTTTCTTTTTAGTTCTATTTTTCATCTAGGGACCTATCCGCGAATACTTTTCTCATAGATTAGTCCCTGAACTTCAAACCCTCGTTACTTTTTACTTGTTTATCCAAATCCAGTGAAACCAACGCCAAAATATTCATCTTGTTCCCCTCTATCCAGATAATCAACTTTAACATGGCTTTGACAATCTAAAATTTGGTTTCAAGTATATTTGAATTTGAACTTCTTTTGATCGTAGTTTGAGTTTCGTACCTCCGATTCGATTGATTCTTTTTGCAAATCGAAGCTATTCACTTGAACTTTCAGTTCAGATCATTTCATTTGAGTTTACCTTTGAATCTTATGCTTGAGTGCTTATGTATGCTATTGTTTGTTCATGATAGAGTTTCCAGAGTGGGAGGCTTGCTACTACGAATCTCTAGGGTTTTTCGATCGTCGGCAAGGCAAGTAACACTTTGATCATATCCCTTTATTACCCCGTTTTTATGCATTAGTTACAACCGTCAAACATTGCATGAGTAGGTTTGATAACATGTGGGTATTGGGAAGTAGTTGATGAGGTAGAACCTATTGTCTTATATCAAATCCCGGGTATTTACTATGTATGCTTATACTGCTATGCTATGCTCGTAGACATGGTTTGGTTTGAGAGAATTCATGAAAGATGTGAGAGATTATTGTTAACTAAGGTTTAACTTAAGGTGGCTACTTTAATACACATCTGGGTGGATTGGTTTGTGGGCATTTGGGAATCCAGTGTTGTCCAAGGAGATCCCGGGGTATCCGTGTGATTTTCCTATGGTTTCCCACCTAGGCTCAAAGGGATCATTATGTTATTCATGCTAGAAACTTCCATGTGCAGCCACAAGCCATTATGGGCTCTGGCATAGTTGAGTATGTGGTGCGACCTCTTACAGTGGTAGACTAGCAGATGTAGGGGATGTAGGTGGTATTGTCTACCTGTCGTAACGAGGTAACGCTTCTGAAAGACTGTGTCTCGGCCATCCGTTTCTCAAAAATCATGTAGTGCGAGAAATCCAACGGAGGAGATCGAGTCTTGTGGGGAAAAGTGCACAAACCTCTGCAGAGTGTACAAACTAATCATGATTAGCCGTGTCCCCGGTTATGGACATTTTGAGTATCTGGTGCTTGAATTATTATGTTGATCTCATCACTCTACTTAATTAATTTTGTCGGGTTGTTAACTTTTAGTTGGGATTGAGTTGGGGTTACCTTCTCAATGTTTTTCAACCAACTTTGTAGTTAAATAAAATATATTCCGTTGTTGTAGGGAAAAACTAGCTTTATGCAAATGATAACCATAGAGCCTCCACCAGCCATATATGCATGTAGTTATAGTTGTTACTTGTTCATTGCTCTATAGTGTTATCTTGCCAGCATATTCCATGTGCTGACCTATACATGCTGCAACGTATTATGTTGCAGAATTTTCAGACGAAGAGTAAGGTGTGCTAGGTCGTTGTCATGCACTCAGTTTTGCCGTGGAGTTGGATGGACTCTTCTACCTTCGAAGCTTCCGCTGTTATCTTATTAAGATGGCCTTCAGCCATATTATTGTAATAAGTTATCTTTTGAGACATTCGATGTAATAAGTGTGTGATTGAACTCTGTTATAAATCCTCGAGTGATGTGTGTGTCAGCAATATCGATCCAGGGATGACACTTAAGCATAGAGACTTGACTGTCTAAGGTCGGGTCGCTACACTATCACCCAAGAAGATCCTATAGGCTTTACTTGGCACAAACAATAATTAAAACACAAAAAACACAATCATAATAATAGCATAATTGTGCAAACACTCAAGAATAGAAAGCAAAAAGAAAAAATAAATTTTATTCATTGGGTTGCCTCCCAACAAGCGCTATAGATTTACGCCCTTAGCTAGGCAAAAAGCAAGGATCTAACTTTTGTCATATTTGTTCAACTCTTCATTCAAACACTTAGAATTCCTTAGAGATTTAGCATAGAGGTTTTCAATGACAATACTCCTAGGAACAAATTTAAAGAATTCATTCTTGCCAAAGGGATCTCTTATAACTTCAACAAAATCCGGCTGGATGCTAATCATCTTAAGATCCTCTTTACTATTACTAGAAGTTGCACCCATGTTCTTAGTAACTTGAGTAGTATTACCAATTTTTACAGGAGTTTTTCAATAGTTTTAGCGGAAGCAAAAGCCGTTCTCAAATTACTAAAGATTTCTTCTAGTTTATCAATCCGAGACGGACTTTCTTAATTCTTTCATGAATTATGGTTCCCTTTTCTTTTAAAAATTTAAAAACTTCTCCCGCTTTTGACCCAATTTTAGTAGCAAAATTATGCATCCTCTTATCCAAGTTTTTAATATGTTCTTAAGTAAGCATTTTCTTTTCAATAGCATCTAATATTTCCATAAGATGCTCAAGAGTCAAAGTTATTTCATTAATCATATGAGGTGGTGAACCCACTAAATTTCCCATAGCGTTGAAAGCATCAAGAGAGGGACACATCAAGAAATTTCCACCGGTAATCATATCAAGGACGAATCTATACCAAGTGGTGATGCCCACATAAAAACAACACAGAAGAACAACGGTAGATTGCTTACATATAGATCTATTATGAGCATTGCAAATTCCATACCAAGCATCTTTTAAATTTTCTCCTCCCCTTTGTGTAAAGTTAAGAACCTCATTCTCGGGAGTGCATGCAACAGAGGAAGAACTATCCATGATGAAAACAAAGGCAAACAAGATTGCACACAAAAACATATCCGACAAGAAAACGACGAACGAAAAAGAGGGGATAATAAAACGACAATTTTTGTGAAGTGGGGGAGAGAAAAAGAGAGGCAAATGACAAATAATGTAAATTGCCAGGAGATGAGATTTGTGATTAGGAACCTGGTATATGTTGAAGATCCTCCCCGGCAATGGCACCAGAAATTCCTTTTGATGGCGGCTTGAAGCTACATCGGTATTTCCCCAAAGAGGAAGGGATGATGCAGCACATCAGCGGTAGGTATTTCCCTCAGATATGAAACCACGGTTATCGAACCAGTAGGAGAACCAAGCGACACAACGTAAACAACCCGTGCACACAAATAACAAATACTCGCAACCCGACGAGTAAAAGGGGTTATCAATCCCTTTCGGGTAGCGGCGCCCCAAGATGGGCAAACATGCGTGAATAAAATTGTAGTAGATTGATAGATCGAATGCCAAATAAAATAAATGAGAATAAATTGCAGCAAGGTATTTTTGTATTTTTGGTTTAATAGATCTAAAAATAAAGCAAAGGAAAATAGACCGCAAAGGCAAATAATATGAGAAAGAGACCCGGGGGGCGTAGGTTTCACTAGTGGCTTCTCTCGAGAAAAATAGCAAACGGTGGGTAAACGAATTACTGTTGGGCAATTGATAGAACTTCAAATAACCATGGCGATATCCAGGCAATGATCATTACATAGGCATCACGTCCAAGATTAGTAGACGGACTCCTGCCTGCATCTACTACTATTACTCCACACAACGACCGCTATCCAGCATGCATCTAGTGTATTAAGTTCATGGGGAAAAAGAGTAATGCAATAAGAATGATGACATGATGTAGACAAGATCTATCTATGTAGAGATAGGCCCCATCGTTTTATCCTTAGTAGCAATGATACATACATGTCGGTTCCCCTTCTGTCACTGCGATCAAGAACCGTAAGATCAAACCCACTACGAAGTACCTCTTCCCATTGCAAGATAAACATATCAAGTTGGCCAAACAAAACCCAAATATCGGAAAAGAAATACTCCCTCCGTTCCTAAATATAGGGTGTATAGTTTTTGGCATGAAAATTAAAGAACGCACGTGGAGTGAAAATTTCACAAGTTTTGGGCGAGATTACACCTGACTAATTGACATGAGAAAATAGAGGAGCTTGCCTAATATAAGTAAATGTAATCAAATCCCTAAAAAAATTATTCAAACGAGTGGTGCAACGCAAGACACCTTATATTTCAAACTTTTTCTAAAAACTCTATACACCTTATATCAAGGAACGGAGGGTACGAGGCTATAAGCAATCATGCATAAAAGAGATCAAAGAAACTCAAATAACTTTCATGGATATAAAAAGATAGATTTGATCATAAACTCAAAGTTCATTCGATCCCAACAAACACACGGCAAAAAGAGTTACATCATATGGATCTCCAAGAGACCACTGTAATCAGAATCAAACAAGAGAGAGGATGCCATCTAGCTACTAACAACGGACCTGAAGGTCTACAAAGAACTACTCACGCATCATCAGAGAGGCACCAATGGAAGTGGTGAACCCCTCCCTGATGGTGTCTTGATTGGATCTGGTGGTTCTGGACTCTGCGGCAGCTGGAATTGATTTTCGTTGACTCCCCTTGGGTTTCTGGAATATTGGGGTATTTATAGAGCAAAGAGGTGGTCCGGGGGGCACCCGAGGCGGGCACAACCCACCAGGGCGCGCTTGGGCCTCCTGGCATGCCCTGGTGGGTTGTGCTCCCCTCGGAGCACCCCCCAGGCGCTGCCTTAGCCCATTGGGTGACTTCTAGTCCATAAAAAATCATCGTGAAGTTTCATTGCATTTGGACTCCATTTGGTATTGATTTCCTGCGATGTAAAAGACATGCAGAAAACTGCAACTGGCACTTGGCACTATGTCAATAGGTTAGTACCAAAAAATGATATAAAATGACTATAAAATGATTGTAAAACATCAAATACTGATAATATAACAGGATGGAACAATAAAAAATTATAGATACGTTGGAGACGTATCAGGGAACACGAGATATCTATAGGGAGAGAGAGTGTGTGTGAGCGACATACGAGGGAATGGTGGAGAGATATCAGACCCTGGGAGACATAATTTATGTTTGTGTGTGAGAAACATATATTTAAGAGGGAGAGTCGTAGCTTCTCATACCTAAGGAGTGCAAGACATCTCTATGTGAGAGGGGGTGTGCGAGTGGCACATAGGGGGATAATAGAGAGAAATGAGACCCTGAGAGACGAAGTTTGTGTTTGTGTGAGAGAAAGAGATTTCACAGGGAGAATCATAATTAGACACATAGCAGGGAGCGAGATATACTTAGAGAGAGATAGAGTGAAGGTCGAGGGATAGAGTACCGTCAGTGTGTTACGAAGATAGAAGATCATTGTCGACATACATGTAGCACGAGAGATACCCGAGGGACGATGAAGGCATATACGTCTAGAGAGATAGATAAGCATGAGTGATAGCTATATGAGACAAATATCTGGATTAAAGGGGATTCAAATATTTAAACTAGAGATCACGACATCGATAATATCATAACGAAAATTGGTCTACCAAACATGCATATTCATTTGAACTTGGGGACACGTGTAATGTTATATAGTTTATCAATATTAGTGATCCATAGATTCTTTAATTAGAGACAATGCATGGTTCATATGAAATTAATGTCTAAACAAGATTAAACTATATGTTGCGTGTGTCAAACACATTATACATGCTTGAGAAGTAAAAAACCCTCATGAAACACACATTAATTGGAGACATTTAGCAAGGAATGCATACATTGGATTTCAACATAAAGTGGTTTCAAATGTTTGAAAATCCAAATTAAGATGGATCCAGCCTTATGAATCTAAGATCATACCATTTGTAAACCAGATTTATGTATAAACAGTGTTGTGCTTTTGAAAGTATATATAAAAAATGATGTATATAGATTTGTATTCGAATACAAAATGGATCCTGCCCAAAAAAATACAAACTGGATTCGAATTGAGTTGGCACAGTAAACGTGCACCCTTTCTCTACAAAAATTTGAATGAAGTGGGAAAACTCGTAGTAACCGCCCGAAACCAAAATCTGTGAGATGGAAATTACTGCCTATCCCTGACATGCAAAGCCTATCGGCTCGATTTCTATAGGTTTCGATAGGGGTAGGCTTGTAATTTCACTCAAACGTGACATAACCGCCTCCGCCTCTCACCTCCCCGGATTCATACACGATGGGCGCCAAAACACAGTTTCTCCTCAGCCAAAATTGCCTCTCACCTCCCTCCCGGATTCATACATGGTGGGCGCCATAACAAACTCTCCTCAACCGAAATCTCCGTCGGCAAATATTCGGTGTATGCGAGATTACCGTCCTATCCCCAACTGACTAATATTGCTGTAATGTAGGAAATTTTGAACGGGGCTAAGTTTGTAAATTTCCTCACGTTTGAGACAAGCGCTCCCTGAAGACATGGTTACTCCTTCCTCTCTCCCTCCATTTCCCCATTCGTACTTCGTGTGCACCAAAACACCCTCTCCATCGTAGTCTCCTCCGTCCGCGACCCCATCCATCGCCGTCCTCCTCCACCATACCAGAGCTGATACCCTGACGTTGTCGTCCATTACAAGAGATCCCTGCATCCCATTCTCTCGCTTCATCCCCGCCGTCGTCCACCTTGCCGGCACTGCTCCCACGACTGTCTCGTCCACCGCGCCGGGATATCCCCGCCGCCGCCACTGTGTACCCTCCTAGATCTGCTTCCACGCCGCTGACATCCATCACCATCAAATTCTCAGCAGATGCATACATGGCGCCGCACCAGAGGTTGTACTCTTTCGTATCTGCTCAACTTATTTATCGCACCAAGAAAATAGACCGGCACTGCTTTACTATGATTTCTTGTCCATCACTTAGGATCTTACTTGTTAGTTGAAAGCAAACAATTGGTTGCAAAGTTGCCTTTGTCCGGTTTGCACCTTCAGATCCGCCATGGCACGCTCAACACTATACTCGCAATGCTTATGGTTTTCCCCTTTTATATTCCACACTAGTTAAATGACAGTAGACTAAATTTCAAAATTGGGTCAGTCAATTTTTGAGAGCTCGCTGGAGTTCGCCAGAGGGAAGGAAGGGGCTCGGGTGGGGACGATGGTTGTGGAGGGCGGTGGCCTGGCGGTGGTGGGGCCTCTCCGAAGGAAAAAACTCAACGTAGGTGGGGGCGGGGGTGGGGGGTGGGGGTGCCGGAGGGACAGGCGGTGGGGGCGGTTTAGGGGGAGGGCGGCGGGGGGGGGGGGGGGGGGGGGGGGGGGGGGGGGGGGGGGGGGGGGGGGGGGGGGGGGGGGGGGGTGTCGGTGCCGGTGGTTCGGCAGAAGGCCCATGCGGTGTTCTTTAGGGGAAGAATCAGAGACGAGGAAGGAGAAGGGTTAGGAGCTGTAGGATCTTCATCCAACCGCCTAAAATGGTCGACTGACCCAAATAACGAAAGTCACGCTACTCACATGCAGACATTCCTTTATATTCAGTACCATCATCGTAGCTGCTTAGCACTGCTCCTCAATCCATCAAGGTAAACAACGTGCCACTCATAATTCCAAACTTGTTGCTGAAATATGAATCTGATATGATGCTGATATTACTAAAACAGATAACGTTTAATTGGTCAGCTAATGTTCCTACTTTACTTTCAAAAAGCACATGCGCCACATACCGAGGGACAGCAGGGAGTTGCGTTCTTTATACGCTCTGGTTCATCATGTGTTGCCAACCAACATTTTATTATCGAAAATCTACTTGCTCTTCTTTAGCATGCACTTATTCTGTTTTTATTTTGTAAGTACTCTATTCATACCTAAATATAAGTCTTTGTAGAGATTCCTTCATGGACTACATATAGAGCAAAATGAGTGAATCTACACTCTAAAATGTATCTATATACATCCGTATATGATCCATAGCGGAATCTCTACCAAGAATTGTATTTAGGAACAGAGGGAGTATAATAGTTGTATAGTATGTTCCTTGTAGTGAAGAGGAGCAGGGACATTTGTAGTGTACAGTTCTATTTAGTCGCTTGTCATGGACGCTTTCAACTCTTCATGTTGGTCTTCATGTCGATTGTCATGGACGCTTTCAACTCTTTGTATTCGGTCGTATGTGTAGCCTTTGAGAGTTAGATTGATAGTAACAATAATGTGCCTTCAGTTGTAGAGAGCTGGTATCCAAAGCCTTTCTAGCCGTACCGACAATACTAGCACATATATTCTAGCAAGTTCCACTTTCCTGATTTTACTCCTGATGCTTAGGGTTTTCCCATTATATCTACACTATGATCTACGTAGGTGCTTTGTGTCCTACTAGTAGCTGTCCACCCTTTAAAGCTAAATAATACACCAATCATACGTCCTAAGGTTCTTCAAATACGAATGTGATATGATACTGACATTAGCTAACAAACACACATTTAATTGGTTAGCTAATTCTCCCACTTGAGTTTCCAAATTCATGTGGCCACATATAGAGAGACATCATGGAATGGCATTTCTTTCGGCGCTTCTGTTCTTCTTTAGTAAGTATAGTATGTTCCTTGTCACGAAGGAAGCAGGGACATCTACAATCGACAACTCTATTGGGACGGTTCTGCTAAATGATTTCGCACTTCAAGTTGGTCTGCCATAATATCCCGGAAATGGTGGGAGCCGCGCGGTCTTTGATAGACTAGACTGATAGTAACAGCTGTGTGCCTTCAGATGAATAGAGCTGGCCTATAGGTGATCAATAGGATGCATATTAGTAGCGACAAAACCCTGTATTTTCCAGGCAGTTCCGCTTTCCCGATTTATTTATGGTGGTTATGGTGTAACCCTATTATCTACACTATAATCTGCCTGGTAGCTGTGCGCTCTCGTTATCATGGTATGGCAATAAAATTTCTATACAGTATATTATGAACCTATCATCTGCCAACTATCCTTACATCTGGAGCTCCCAACAGGGAGCCTATTTTTTTGTGTAGTTGTGCCAGATTATATTAATCTACTCACCATATTACATCACACATGGGCTCTCTCATCAGAATCCAGTGATAGCACACAAGCGTTTACAGGGATCCCATATTATATTATAATATCCTTTGCATTACAAAGATAATCTCACTACTATTTATGTTTTCATGCTTTTCAGATATTGTATGTAATCACAATGAATATAAGAATGCACACATCAGAAGAATATTGCAGAACAGTTCTATGGGTAACAAACTTGGCATCAAGGGATTGAGGTCCATTATGGATGCAATGAAACCCACATGCTCCCTACCTATAGATTCGTATTCAGAATATGATCCTAATGACTATTCTGAGCTCAAGGAGTCAAAGGCAGATGGCCTATCCTATTCACCCAATAAGGTGCCTGTTCTAATTTGGCAAGGTTTTATTGGTTGCACATATCTTGCATAAGGTGCCTTGCATTTCTTTTTCTTTGTTGCACCGCCATATGCTTAGTTTACTCATGATATATGTGAAGATGCCATGCCCATCCATTATCAATACCTATTCCATTTGTCGTCATACCATGTTTTTCCATTCAAATGATGTTCTTATGTTTCAGACATCCAAAAGGAAGAGGGTGATTGCAGAACCTGAATGAGTACAGGCAAAGTCCTTGAAAAAGGTGATGCTACTGGAGAAATTAGATAGCACCCCATGTATATTGGCGATAGAACCAGCACCGCAAAACCTAGGATATTGCAACTATGTTGGTCGCTGCTTTGCTCTTGTGAGTACCTATTGTCCTATCGCTATACTTACATTCATACCTGGTGGATTATGTGACATCATTGTGCATTATAGCTTTCTTATCCACTATTCGCTCCAAATTATTAGATCTATATTAATGCTTACATTAATGTAGAATAAACCCAATGCTTATGAAAAAATTTAGTTCTGCATTGTTCTTGTAAGTATATATTGTCCTTCATCACTGTACTTATATTGTCAACTAGTTCTTCATGTACACTTTGCAGCTTATTTCCCCTTGCCCTCCATTTTATACACATCAGATCTACATTTACTCTTGCCAAAATATTGAATAAAACCAATGTTACTGAAGAAGTTTAGCTCTACATTGCTCTTGTCAGTGCCTTTTGCATGTATGTTGTATTTACATTTGTTCTCTGCATCTTAGGTTAAATAATCGCCATTTGTTCCTATATTTTCACATCTATATTTACTCTTAACAAAATGTAGAATAAAGGCAATGCTCTTGAAGAAGAGTGTGCGGTAAACTCCTTCAATTGCCACCCTGGACAAGGGCTTTATAGAGCCGGTCTTCACTCCTAATATAATTTTGTCCTCCTCGAGCCTTCAAACTTTGTTGTGTATATTTGGATAGCTATGAGTGCAAATGTTGTTTATTTTTGTCATCTGCATCAAATTTCTTATTAAAAGTTTATAACAAAGAAGTACATAAACATTAATTTGTCCTTCTCAATTTCAGTCTATAGTTGTACAACCTAGTTCCTTATTCATACCATGTAAATTAAACTAAACATAGCAAATTATCTTCTTTAGCACTATGTGTATGCTTCTGCTCTTGATCTGTAATCCAGTGGTGTGGTGAAACTACCAACGCCAGTACAATGTCATATCCTACTATGTCTCAACTATGAACAATGCCATATTATATTAATGTTATTTAAATCATGTCTCTTACCAATCTAAAATGGTATAAATTGATAGTACACTCACCATTCATGCTTATACGTTGTTTAGCACTACATGTATGCTTGCGTTCTTGATCTGTAATCCAGTGGTATGGTGAAGCTGGCCGCTCCTGCATAATGCCATTTCCTGCCGTCTTAACTATGAACAATGCCTATTATGTTAATGCTATTTTAAATTGTGTCTCTTTATTTCTGACAAAGAAATGCGATGAATTGACAACGTTGATGCATATACATGCAAAACCTGTTATCTACCTACTTGTTTCTCTTTTAGGGTGACAACACTGATGCTAGGAAGAACTTCTACAATGATAGTTAGACGAACCCATTGTTTGCCCCTATCATATATTCCAAAGAAGAAGGAAACACATCTTGAGGGTAGGGATACAACCACAAAGTCATGTCTTGAGGTAGTGTCGAACTTACTCAGTGACACAAGCTTGATGAAGTCGCCGCCTAAATCTGTTCGACTTCTTCAGTTTGAAATTCAAGCAAAAAGACATGCTTCTACTCAAATCCGACTGGAACTCCAATCTCTTTGCAAGATTAACCATAAGTACATGACATCTATTGTTGCTATGCAGCTTAAGTTGGTGGATATAAGCGTCAAACAAGTGCAGTCTCATCAGGTTGCTAAGCTGCTTGTGCTGTAGCTCCTGGGCCGGGCTAACCTTTCTTGAACTGTGTTGAAGTGCTGTCGGTTCTATCTATTATTTTGTTGACCTGTTTACTTCCATTGGTGGCGACCTGCCCAGTTTATGGAATCTTCTGTCTGGTTGCCCTTTATTATCACTTGCGGCGAACTTTGATGCCCAGGCGATGTAATATGCTGTAATTTTTGTTGTTGTATAGTCTAGGTTTATTCTTTGTCACGATGTTGTAATTTATTTGTTGTTTATGTTGTCGTTGCTCTGAGAAAAGGTCATAATCTTCGATCGAAGCGCAATGAGCCAATAGGTTAGGTTTATAAAAAAATAATTTTGGTACTAAAACTGGCCGGTCGCCAATTGCTAGTACGGGACGAACCGTGGGCACACAATCATCTTTGGCCATTAGTTAGGTCTAGTCTTAATCTGGCCCAAAAGGCCGTGTAAACCACTTGCCTAAATTGGGCCAGAAAATTAAATAGGCTTTTAACAGGTTGAGAACTAGATTGAGCCTTAATTGTGGCGAACAAATCACGGGTCGACAACATGCTGTAATATACATCGGCCCATTATTGGCCCATTTGTTTAACAGGCCATTAACAGGCTAAAATGTTTTTGGGCCTTGGCTGACCAAATTACATGACGGTCAGGAAGCAGGCCGGATGTATAACGGGCCAAAATTAGGCCCAACACTCTCAAGGGCCTTTAACGGGCCGATAGGCAGTTTGGGCTAGAATGTATCCAAGAAGACTATGGGCCGTAAAGAGGCTGAAATTAGCTATGGAGCAGAATTAGGCCCAGGTGCAACTCGGGCCTTTAAATGGGTGGAAGTGAAACCGGGCCGAAAAGGCCCATATGTAGAGAGGGCCGCTGACAGGACGAAACTAATATCGGGCAGAACTGTTAAACGGGCCGTTAAGAGGCCAAAGAGCAAATCAGGCCCCCAATGGCCCCGATGGCGCATTAGCTGTTAAAGGGTCGTATCTGTTATGGGCCGAAAGTTGGCCCAAGAAATGAAAGTCAGTTAACAGGCCGGATCAGGTATGGACCGTAATTTGGCCCAAACTATTAGAGGCTGTTAATGGGCCGGATCTGATATGGGCCGTAAACTGGCCCAGAATTTTGCAGTCCCTTAATGGCCCGTATCTGACGTGGGCCATCATTTGGTCTAGAAAATGTTAGGCTGTTAATGGGCCAGCCCATTAGATCTGACAAAATCTTGTGCCTCTGTTCCTGGGCCGGCTTTTAAACCTATATGGGCCTCTATTAGGCCTTCCCACGTGTTGGGGATATGATTACCAGATATGACCCGCCCAGGAGGGGCCGGGTCAACCACAATGGCGGGTTACTTAAATAAAAGCCCGAAGAGTATACAAGGTGACGGTTTACAATAAGGCTTATAATAGGCCCAAGCCTAGAGGTGGCTTAAGTCTCGTAAGTATAAACCGCCATGTATGAATAAGACTTGTAAAGTAAGGCATGTAAGAGATGTCACCGAGCCGGACACGTTGTATGAGCCGGCCGGGACTCTGTAGGCCACAGGGCGTCAACCCGTGTATATAAGGGGACGACCCGGCGGTGGCTTAGGGAAAGAAACAAGAGATCGAGAGCCAAGTTAGCGTATTCGCTCCTTGGTCATCGAAACCTAGCAATACCACATCAACTGGACTAGGCTTTACCTTCACCGCAAGGGGCTGAACCAGTATAAACCTCTCGTGTCCTTTGTCCCGATTAACCCCTTGAAGCTTCCTAGTTGCGATGGCTCCACGACTATGTCCTTTCACTAGGACATCTGCCGTGACAATTCCACGATAGTTGGCGCCCACCGTGGGGCCAGCGCATGGTGGATTAGAGTTCTTGAAGGGCAGCTTCGAAGGGCTCAAGGGATACACTGTGGGACGGATGACCAAGAGTCGTCGTGGCAAGCTCTACATCGACGACGCAGGCTGGGGCCCCGACGTCGGCTCAATTGAGTACGGGTACCGGGTCCCCTTCGGCGGAATCCACGTCTTCATTGGTCGGATCGGCGAGCCGGGCCCTGAGCCGGACATCTGCACCGACCTCATCGAGACAGCTCAGTGTGCGAGACTCGCCCGGACTCAGCCCGCTGTGAGGCATGCCTTCGTGGGTTGCGTCCATGGAGGGGAGCTTTCTGAAGGATCTGTGGATGGCGGTGAGACGGCCATCTATTTTGACGGTGAGTCGTCCACAGGTGAGACGGATTCATTGTATCAACTACAAGATGGCGGGCTTGGGGGCTGTTCCAATAGCAGCAGTATTCCAGACCCCTTTGAGCCGCCGAACAGTGCGGGGATCTTCATGACTGGTACGCAGCCCGCTCAAAACTCTACGGCCGCGGCAGCAATAACCACCGGGTCGGCAGTGGCCGGGTCAGGAGACCCCGCGCGCCCACCGGCTCTGGTGCTGATGGATCTCATGGATAGGATGACGGCCCTGTTGACCGCTGTGGTCGAACCGGCGGATCAGGCTCAGCATGATGCGGAGGTGGCACAGTTACATGAGGAGGTAGCACATGCCAAGGAAAACTTGGCGGCGGAGGACGTCAGGATGGCTGTAGAGCGGGTGGCTTTAGATGCTCGGGCTCAGCAGCTTCAGTCAGAGGCTTTTCGGCTCACGATGGATCTGAACACATCAAACGAGGTCATGAGGAGAAGGCACCAGAAGACTCAATCACATCTGCCTCTCACTTACGATCCTAGGAACCTCTTCCACACACCCGGTGTAGGTCCCAGTAACCCGCCAAAGGTGAATCGGATTGCAACACCCGGGGCTGGGGCGCCGGTTCAGCCACGGACTACGGAACCCCCTCGTGTGAATACTACTCCGCCTGATCATACACCGACACCACCGGGTCATTTTTCTAACCCTTTGGAGAATCTGATCATTGCATCAGCGCGTTTGGCGGATCTCCCAATGGAGGGCGACTCTCCGACGGCGATCGAAATGCGAAGGGTCAGAGAACTCCTTCAGACAGCTCTGGCACAACAGGAGGCATACTCTTATAATCGAGACAGGATTCATTCAACCCCTCACCCAAGCCGAAGCTCGAGCTATAGCAGGCATATGGATTTAGCAGCCGTGTCAAGCAATGCCTAGCGTCATAACCAGCCGCGCAGGCATGACCCGACACGTCATGGAGCTCTTAACTTGGTTGACCAGGATAGGATCCGCTAAGAGGCTGAGCGGGTGGTTCAACAGGCAGCTGAGCAGGCGGCTCACCAAGCTTTTCCGGTTTATCCGACGACCTCTGTTGAAGCAGGTGTGGCCACAAGGACAGGAGGTGTCCCTTGCTTGGTACCGGCTCTACGGAATGAGCGCTTGCCAAAGGATTTCAAGGGGCCTCGAAAGGTGCCTAATTACACAGCCAACTTGCAGCCCGGGGCATGGATTGAAAGTTATGAGATGGCCATGGAATTGCTGGAGGTCAGTGACACAACAGTGGCTAAGTACTTCACTATGATGCTGAATGGAACGGTCCGCACTTGGTTAAAGGGACTGCCCCCTAATTCCATTGTTCCTGGGCCGAGTTAAAGGCCCGGTTTATTCAGAACTTCAAAGATACATGCAAGCAGCCCATGTCGATTGTGGACTTGACTAATTGCAAGCAAGAAGAAGGTGAGTCCATGACCCATTGGGTGCGCCGGGTGAAGGAAATAATACATTCGTCTGATAAAATGGATGCCGGCTCCGCGGTCTTAATGTTGGAGAAAAATTGCCATTTTGAACCTCTGAAACAGAAGCTAGGGCGGCTCCAGCGTGATTGTAATGACATGGGCCAGCTGATGGCAGCTCTAGTCAAATATGTCGATTCAGACAGTACCAAGGATCCTGTGTCTAATGAAGAGAAGACATGGAAGGGAAAGAAGAACAGCAACGCTAAGGGTCTTCAGCATAACCCGACAAATCAAGGAGGTAATAATAAACGTAAGGCTGACGGCATCTCGGCGTTTGTGGTGAATGCGCAAGGCAACAATCAACAACGTAAGGGGAGGCCACCCCCACGATCAGGCGGGTCAGGTCCCACCCTCGAGCAGTTGCTAAATGAGCCCTGTCCAAGACACGGCTGATGAAGCTATGTACCTAGGGTAGGGTCATGGACCTGTCCTAACTGCCCTACCCAAGGACATCTCTAGAAGAAACCACCTTTCAATTGACTTGGAGGTGTTCCACTCGACAGACTCTAAGACGCTCGACCAAGAAGCAATCACTCGACCAAGATCCAACCACTCGACGGCCAGGAGACCTGAAGTCACTCCGCACGCTAACGGTCGGTCATTAAGTAGCTTTTATGGTCATCATAGCACTTTATTACTACCGTTACCAGTAACGCCCTGCCTTAATGTACAATGAACCCTTTGTAACGTGGGCTAGCCGGGGTCCTGGCGCACTCTATATAAGCCACCCCCGTCCTCCGAGACAAGGGTTCGGACCTCTATAACTCATACTCACATAATCCAGTCGACCGCCTCCGGGCTCCGAGACGTAGGGCTATTACTTCCTCCGAGAAGGGCCTGAACTCGTAAACCTTGCGTGCTTACAACTTCTCCATAGCTAAGATCTTGCCTCTCCATACTTACCCCCCTACACTACTGTCAGACTTAGAACCACGACAGTTGGCGCCCACCGTGGGGCCAGTGTTTTAGCGTTTGTTGGAGGAGTTGCGACCTTTTCCGACCCGAATCATCATGGTTTTCGGCGGAGTTTCGGTGGAGGGCCACGAGAGCCGTCTCAGCGCGCTCATGTTCATCGTCGACGACTCTGCTTGGCTCCACGAGGCTCCGCTCGACGTGGACGCACTCCCTGCTCACGGGGCAACGCACTTTAGTGCGTGCGTCTGCGGCGTTCTCCTGCGGCAACCGTCGACCCCCTACCGGTCGGCTCCTGTGTTGTCTTCGCTCCCCGTTTCCCGCCGGCACAAGCGCTCCGGTCGGTCAAGACTTCAGTGGAGGGTGAGGCACGCGGTGGCACGTCAGTCGGCCACCCCTCAAGTCGCGGCAATCGAGCCCGACGAATCCCTCTACGGCCTGTTCGACTGGCTCCGCAAAGACCGCATTCGAGTGCGACAGCAGCGATCCGGCGGCGGAGGTTCTGATGGTCGATGGACCACCCAGTCCTCCCTGTTTTCCTCGCACCGACGGAGACGCAGGTGGAGGCGGCCCGTCGTGTCTCCATGAGGAGTATCTTCCCGAGCCTCTCACGTCGTTGCAGAGAGAAGAACTTCACCGCCGGAACATGGATGCACTGCACAATCCTATCGTTGGAGAAACCCCCGAGGCTCGCGCCTTGGAGGACGCGCGCGTGGCAAACTTGGCCGAGCGCACTCGACTGGAGAACCTCCAGCGAGCACTCGACGAGCGTGTGCGACAACGGGTTCCCGAATCTAGTCGACGTCAGCTCTTCCCGCCCCCGCAGGTATATCGAACTTCGATTCAGAATTTAGCAGCTGCGGCCCGTATAGCGGGGTCGATTCAGCCTTCCTAGTCGCAGGCTGGCAGAGGCTTGCTGCAGATCAGAGCGTTACTCCGGGCAGCAGGAGATCAGAATTCCGCTGTTTCTCAGTCGCGGAACAGGATTCACAGTAGATCCGTTGCCGCAGACACAGTCTAGTCGGCTCACAGCCCGAGATCGCCCCCGAGGCATGAGGGACGTGGAGACCGGCGTGACCAGTATGGGAACCATGAGCAGTATGATCACCGAGTCGATCGTGACGGTCGACGTCGAGTGCCCACGCCTCCCCCGAGGAGCGGGTCGTATGTGCCTCGCCAGCAGGATGACAGGCGCCCTCATAGTGGTGGGCGAAGGATTCCAGTCGACCCCAGAGGGCCAGGCTTTGACGCGAGATCCATTCTCGTCCAGGGTTTGGTCGACAGGAACAGGGCTCACCGATAAGGTCACGACAGAGATGCACCTACCAGCAGCAGAGTACATGTTTCGGGGCCAGAGTGCTTTAGTAGAGCCATCAGGGCCGCTGTGATTCCTCCCAACTTCAGGTTGTCGACTGGAGTCAGTAAGTTCACTGGCGAGTCCAAGCCCGATACTTGGGTTGAAGATTACCGAGTGGCCGTCCAGATCGGCGGCGGCAATGATGAAGTGGCCATGAAGCACCTGCCTCTCATGTTGGAGGGCTCAGGCAGAGCGTGGCTGAACCAGTTAGCGCCTAGAAGCATTTACACTTGGGAGGATCTCTCCCGATTGTTCGTCACCACATTTGAAGGCACGTGCAAGCGACCGACAGGGCTGACGGAACTGCGGTCTTGTGTACAGAAGCCGAATGAAACCTTGAGGGAT
This sequence comes from Triticum urartu, assembly GCF_003073215.2. NCBI lineage: Eukaryota > Viridiplantae > Streptophyta > Magnoliopsida > Poales > Poaceae > Triticum > Triticum urartu. The sequence continues at coordinate 64,067,050 of NC_053024.1, forward strand.
TACATCCAGAGGTGGATCACGTTACATCACTCGGTGGAGAATGTGCCTGACCACCAAGCAGTTTGTGCTTTCAAGGAAGGCGTCAAGTACAGAGAACTGAATTTGAAATTCGGTCGAACCGGGGATATGTCCCTGAATCGGATGATGGAGATTGCCACCAAGTACGCTAATGGCGAAGATGAGGATCGACTCAGGAGTGGCAAACTGAAGTCAGTCACCCAAGAACCCGGAGGCAATTCCAATCGGAAACAGAAGCGGAAAGCCGAGCCAGCAGCTCCTGGGGAAGCCTTGGCTTTAACCCAAGGAAAGTTTAAAGGGAAACCTAAAGGGCCTTGGAACCCCAAAAAGGTTAAAGACCAGGACAGAAATGATGTGTTGGACTTGCCATGTCTCGTCCACACAAAGAAAGATGAAGAGGGTAATTTCATTTACCCGAAACATACCACTCGACAGTGTCGACTCTTGATCCAGCAGCTCCAGGGCAAGCAGCCCAAAGGTAAGGAAAATGAGTCGGACAAGGTCGAGGACAAAGAGGACAGTGATGACGGATACCCTCAAGTCAATTCCACCTTGATGATTTTTGCTGATGTTGAGAGCAAAAATCGACTGAAAGTCATCAACCAAGAGGTGAATATGGTTGCTCCGGCGACACCAAGTTATTTGAAATGGTCCCAGACTGCCATCATGTTCGACCAGTCCGATCACCCAACGCATATTGCCACCCTGGGAGGCAAGCTCTAGTGGTCGACCCAGTGGTTGAAGGCACTCGACTGACCAAAGTCTTGATGGATGGTGGCAGTGGTTTGAACATATTGTATGCTGAGACATTGAAAGGGATGGGCATTCCGATGTCCAGACTCAGTGCCAGCAACATGAGTTTCCATGGAGTCATTCCTGGGAAGAAGGCTGAATCACTCGGCCAGATTGCTCTTGATGTGGTTTTCGGTGATTCCAAGAATTACCGCAAAGAGAAGTTGACATTTGAAGTTGTAGACTTCCAGAGTGCCTACCACGCTATTTTGGGCAGGCCGGCTTATGCACGCTTCATGGCCCGACCGTGTTATGTGTATCTCAAATTGAAGATGCCTGGCCCCAAAGGTGTGATCACTATTACGGGCAATCGGAAGAAAGCGGAAGAATGTTTTCAGAAAGGTTCGAAGATTGCCAATGCTCAGATGGCAGTGGTGGAGTTGCAGGAATACCAGAAGACTGCAGACCCGAGTGATTTGTTGCGAGCCAAGAAGCCCGCTACGGAGTCAGCTTTTCAGTCGATTGGCGATACAAAGACAGCTCATATCCACCCGACCGACCCCAGCGCTGCTCCAACTCATATCTCGACAACACTCGACTCCAAATAGGAAGAAGCGCTCATCTAGTTCCTCCGTGAGAACTGGGACATTTTCGCATGGAAGCCCTCTGACATGCCGGGTGTTCCCAGGGAGCTGGCTGAGCACCGCCTAAGAGTCGACTCAAAAATAAAACCTGTCAAGGAACATCTCCGACGGTCCGCCGTCCAGAAGAGAAAGGCCATTGGCGAAGAGGTAGCTTGGCTCTTAGCGGCAGAGTTCATCCGAGAAATCTACCACTCTGAGTGGCTCGCCAATGTCGTCAGGGTCCCCAAGAAGGACAAGTCACTTCGCATGTGCATTGACTTTAAACATATCAATAGGGCCTGCCCGAAAGATCATTTTCCTCTCCCCCGCATCGACCAGATAGTCGACTCGACTGCGGGATGTGAGCGACTGTCTTTTTTAGACGCCTATTCCGGGACCATCAGATCCGTTTGTATGGACCTGACGAGATCAAAACAGCCTTCATCACTCCATTCGGGTGCTTCTGTTATGTTACCATGCCATTCGGCCTCAAGAATGCCGGAGCCACATTCATGAGGATGATTCAGAAGTGTTTGCTCACCCAAATGAGTCGGAATGTGGAGGCGTACATGGATGATATTGTGGTCAAGTCACGGAAGGGTTCCGACCTACTGACTGACCTTGCTGAAACCTTTGCCAACCTCAGAAGGTTTGATATCAAGCTTAATCCGTCAAAATGCACATTCGGGGTTCCTGGCGGAAAGTTACTCGGTTTTCTCGTTTCCGAACGGGGAATCGACGCCAATCCAGAAAAAGTCGGTACTATACTCCGAATGAAAAGTCCTGTGCGAGTGCACGATGTTCAGAAGCTTACTGGTTGCTTGGCCGCCCTAAGTCGATTCATATCTCGCCTCGGTGAAAAGGCATTACCTCTTTACCGATTGATGAAGAAGTCTGACAAGTTCGAGTGGACTCCTGAAGCTCAGCGTTTGCAGAGCTCAAAGCTCTGCTCTCCACCTAGCCGGTGCTTGCTGCCCCAATCAGCAAGGAGCCTTTGCTGCTTTACATTGCAGCCACAAGACAAGTCGTCAGTACGGTACTTACAGTCGAGCGGGAAGAAGAAGGGAAAACCTTCAAAGTTCAGCGCCCAGTGTATTATATTTCTGAAGTCTTAACTCCATCGAAGCAAAGATATCCTCATTATCAGAAGCTCGTATGTGGGATTTATATGACCACAAAGAAAGTTGCCCACTACTTCTCTGACCATTCCATTACAATCATCAGCGACGCTCTGTTGTCAGAGATCTTGCATAACAGGGACGCAACTGGTCGAGTGGCAAAATGGGTGATTGAACTCCTTGCTCTAGATATCAAGTTTGAGGCAAAGAAAGCTATCAAGTCCCAGGAAATCGCGGATTTCGTCGCCGAGTGGATTGAACAGCAACTGCCGACTCAGGTTCACTCGGAGCATTGGACCATGTTCTTTGACGGTTCCAAGATGCTAAATGGTTCCGGAGCCGGAGTGGTGTTGGTCTCCCCCAGAGGAGATAAACTCAGATATGTTCTTCAAATCCACTTTGATTCCTCTAACAACGAGGCAGAATACGAAGCACTTTTATATGGGTTGCGCATGGCCATTTCACTCGGCGTCCGTCGCCTCATGGTCTATGGCGACTCAGATTTGGTGGTCAATCAAGTGATGAAGGAATGGGACATCAGAAGTCCAGCCATGACTGGTTATTGCAATGCAATGAGAAAGCTGGAGAAGAAATTCGAGGGGATAGAGCTTCATCACATACCCCAACTGAAAAATCAAGCAGCTGATGATCTGGCAAAAATAGGTTCCAAAAGAGAAGCCATTCCCAGCAATGTGTTTTTGGAACACATCCACACACCATCAGTCCAGGAGGATCCCTTCACTGAAGAGGCCCCACAGCCAAAAAGTGCCACGGATCCGACTGAAGTTGAAGTTCCAGCTGTGGTCGACCTGATCATGGAAGTCTTGGTTATCACTCCCGTCTGGACAGAACCGTACGTCGCGTACATCCTAAGGAAAGAACTCCCAGAAGACGAAGAAGAGGCTCGACAGACCGTCCGTCGATCCAAGGTCTTACAGTCATAAAGGGACAGTTATATAGAGAAAGCGCGACTGGGGTCGGCCAGAAGTGTATTACACCAGAAGGTCAGATGATCCTTAACGATATCCACTCGGGGACCTGTGGTCATCATGCGTCCTCTCGGACCATTGTGGCTAAAGCATACCGAGCGGGGTTCTACTGGCCAAGAGCCAATGAGATGGCCAAAGAGATAGTCGACAAATGTGAAGGATGTCAGTATTACTCCAATATGCCAAACAAGCACGCGTCAGCCCTGAAAACCATTCCACTCGTCTGGCCTTTCGCTGTTTGGGGGTTGGACATGGTTGGACCACTGAGAACAGCCAGGAGCGGCTTCACTCATGTGCTGGTAGCAGTCGACAAGTTCACCAAATGGATTGAAGCCAAGCCTATCAAGAATCTTGATGCTTGCACCGCTATCAGTTTCATCAGAGAGTTGATATTCAGATATGGAGTTCCACACAGCATCATCACCGACAACGGGTCAAACTTCGATTCCGACAAATTCAGGGCCTTTTGCGCCTCTCAGGGCACTCGGGTCGACTATGCTTCGGTCGCTCACCCCCAGTCGAATGGGCAAGCAGAAAGGGCAAACGGCCTAATTCTCAAAGGACTGAAACCCCGATTGATGTGCGATCTCAAGCACGCAGTAGGTGCATGGGTTGACGAGCTTCCATCAGTCCTTTGGGGATTCAGGACAACCCCGAATCGATCGACCGGAAGAACCCCATTCTTTCTGGTCTACGGGGCCAAGGCAGTCTTACCGAGTGACCTGCTTCAGAACGCTCCGAGAGTCGAGCTCTACTCAGAAGATGAAGCAGAACAAGCCCAGCAGGACGTAGTCGACCTCCTAGAAGAAGAAAGGGAAATGACCTTGATTCGATCGACCATCTATCAGCAAGACTTGCGTCGATTCCATGCCAGAAACGTGAAGAGCCGAGCCTTCCAAGAAGGAGACTTAGTCCTCCGAGTGGATCAGCAGAAACCACACAAGCTCGCTCCTACTTGGGAAGGCCCCTTCATAGTCACCAGAGTCCTCCACAATGGAGCATACCACCTCTACAATGTCGATCGCCAGATTGATGAGCCACGAGCCTGGAATGCGGAGCTACTTCGCCCCTTTTATACTTGAATTCTCACTCGGATGAGATGTAATAAGAAAAACTCCTATAGTTTATTTATCAAAGACAAGAGCGTTATAATTTTCCCAGTGATTATTATTGTTTTTGTTTGCTAAGAAATCCCCCAGTGGGTGGCTTAGCTGCGAATCCGCTTCGCCTAAGTTTGTAAAAACAGTGTCCTACCGAGTGGCGAGCCAGCCTCCCACTCGGGGGCTTAGCTGCGAATCCGTTTCGCCTAAGTTTGAAAAAAATCCTACCGAGCGGAGAGCAATCCTCCCACTCGGGGGCTTAGCTGCAGTCCAGTCACTACTAGGGAAAAGCCTAGCAGCAGCGCGGGTTTTCGGCCTTTTAGTAGCGCGGGGGCCAGCGCTACTAATAAGGCGCTACAGCTAACGTATAGCAGTAGCACTGGTCCACCCGCGCTACTGCTACACAAGTGTTGCAGCAGCGCGCTTAAAGGAACCTCGCTGCTGCTAATAGCTATAGCGTGCTTCCCCTGTGCGCGCTACTGCTACAACCGCGCTGCTGCTAACTTTTCTCCACTCGCTACTGCTAATTTTAGTAGTTTTTTGTTTTTTCGGTATATTTGTTTTGTATTTGAACAGGCTTTATAGAAGAATATTTAGAACATACAAATGTCATCATGATACACATACAAATGCCTGCGAGACCACAAATGTAATCATAGCATATACATACAAATAGTCTCGTCATAATCATCATCCAACACAAAGTGGTATCTTGTCATCATCTCGAAAATAGCGATACATGCAAGTCTCGAATACTTGCAAATACAACGTCATCCATCTAAACAAAGATATACGCGAGAAGAGCTATCACTATGAGTGAGAGCGGAACTATGCAGTACATGAGATGGCGGTTACGAGTCCTCTCTCGCGCTAGCGTGAACCTCAAGTAACTAGCTTCTCCTTCTTGTCTGCTTTTGAAGCCTTTATGGCTGGCGTCCGAGAACCCATTCACTTGCGCATGACACTCATGCCACTCGTTGTACACCCCCGGAACCTTCCCTTTGTACATGACATAGCATTTCCATCTCGCCATCAAGAAACTAGGTACCTGTTAGAGATGCATGTTCATGAAGAGGATGTACAATCATATATATGCAACAAAATATACTAGAGAACACCGAAAAAGAAAGGGTTAGCAACTAGATGCAACATACAGTACGCAAATTAATTAACTAGAGGTACGCAGGTCATCGTACGCAAACTAACAAAGTAGCGTTACGCAAGTTCGGCAGGGATCGTGGACATCACAAAGTTGCATCGCTACAAATAGTATACAAGTTCAACCGACACATATCATCGTCATCGGCATCATAAATCACTAGAAGTTCCATCCTTCCATATCATCGAGGATGGACCCTAGCTTCTTGAACGGCATGAGGTCTAGACGTTGCATGCCTATGCGAGTTCGGACGTCAGCTCGCGATATAGGGCCGTGGTGGAACATCCCCTTCTCATCGACGACTTCTTTCATGATGATCGTCGCAATGTCGCTTTGGATGCGAAAGAAGTCATCTCTAAGTTTATAATCCGCTTCTCCATGAGATTCTAGCCACTTGTGGATATGATCATCATTTCTGCTTCTCATGCGAAGCTTTTGGTGATCCGTGTTGAACTGAATCATGAGATGGAGGATGTACAATCCATCCTTCTTGCTTGGTTTTGGGACTTGGATGCAGGAGAAGTTAGTTTTATGCACGAAACCCATCTTCTTGTTCCTTTGTTTCCTGATCTGCATGTGGCCACCTCTAAAGCTGAAGCCTTGGAGAGCATCATCTAGAATATTCATTATGTGGGTGTAGTCTTTTTTCTCGTAGTCTCTGGAAGGGTCAAAATACACGACGTGGGAGACTTGCGGATAAAGAACGATAAGGACGGCGCGCCCGTTGCTGCGGGGAAAAGACACCTCTAATTATTCCCCATAGAGAGAGAAGGAATGATTGAAATGTATGAAAGGGTTGTTCGAAACTGACTTACTTTGGATGATAAGGCACGAGGACAATTTCCCGGTCCTTATTCTGTACCATGAAGTTTTGGAGGTAGTCCCTAGCAGTTTCATGCTCAAAGTCACCGAGACTCAAGAAAGACTCGTGCATGTAGTACGGATCCGCCACACAGATTTGTGAGACTTCTTCACTGTTCATGACAGAGCTCATATGTAGCGCAAAAGGCGGACGATTGTAAAATCGTGCCGCCTTGTCAGAAACATCTCAAAGATATGGTCAAACCGCAGGAAGAACACCTCCGCGGGCCGTGTCTCGATGTAGCACTTCCCCTCAGGCACATGAGCCGCGTATATCGGATATCCTGGATCCTTTGAGGCTAGTAGGCTTTTCTCAGTCGACAACACATGGTCGTGCAGTCTCCTGAGATCCCCTGATAGTGCCTCCAGCGGTTTCGGTGGTAGCATCGGCTCGCCCGTGAGATGGAACATGGCTGCACCTTTCACGGGTACACGCTCTTCAGAATGCATTGTTTGGCTGCTATGTGCTCTGGCTTGTTTGGAGGCAGCTATCTTCCCCGATCTCTTTCTCTCCTTTTTCTTGGGCACACCTTCTAGACCCTTCCTTAACCCCTGCCCCAGTGTTCCCGGGCTAAGTACTGTACGACCCTCATGCTGGGATAGTTGAGCCTGTGTTGAGGCGGCATCTTCAGGCGTGTCCTGTGAGGATTTCATGAAGAGAGACTTTTTGCAATCCCTGCTACGACCTTCCTGCCCGGGCATATCATCCATATCCTCATTAGCAAGTTGATAGCCCGATTCGTCATATGGTTGACTCATCAATTCTATGTCACAGTCATACGCGTTTGTATTGAGGAAATCCATAGGGTCGACCTCCGTCTCATCATCCATTCTCTGTTCTACAGGACAAATTACATCAGCCAGCACTATTGCACCCCCTTCATCATGTCGTCCACCGCTCTCACCCGGCACTACAGGAGCTGGTAATTGCGTAGGCGGGGTGGTGGTCTCCGCACATGCTTGTTGATGTGTGGTTATTGGTGTGCTCTCGGCCGGCTCCAAACGAATAAGATTCTTCGGCCATAGCAGCACCCAACCCTTGCAGCTTCCAATCCGCGGCGGGGTCTCGTCGTCCGCTCCCACATGCTGTACTGGAGGAGGCAAATCCTCGTGCCCCGATTTCACACTGGACAAGCTAACCCTGAAGTGCCCAGCAGGGATCGGCTGGTTGTGGAACGTGGGTTGCAAGGGGTCCATTATCATCCCCTTTCCCACGTCCACCTTCCGGCCTTTGATCAAGTAGAGTATGGTGCATGGGGTTTCTTTCACCTGCAAACACATATGTATGTGGCATAAAACATCCGAAAGGCAACAAAAATGGAATATTATATATATATATGGTGGTGCGACATGTAATTACCATGATGGCGTCGAGCTCAGCCAAAGACGAAAGCCCACCGAGCGCGCCAGAGACTGAGGATGGGCTGCTATGAGCGGGAGCGGCTGTGAGAGGAGGCCCGGTTGCGTGGGCAAGTGATGGTGCAATGATGTTGTTGTTCATGGAGTTACTCCCGTTGAAACTGGGCAACGGGAAATCATGTACCGTCTTGTCTGGATTTCCTTCGTCCAGTTGATGATAACTGGAACCAAGTTAGTAGCGAAATCATTTTTGCAGGCAGTTACAGCTGCATTGACTGCCTGCTGTAACAACTCATATTTGTCCTCGGCAGCTTTTTTCGCGTCCTCAGCTGCTTTTTTCTCGACCGCAAGCTTCACCTTCGCGTTGATGTCCTCCTGACTAAACTTCTTTTTCTTCTTCTTGGCCTCCAGGCCCTCATTGTAAAACACCTTCCACGTGGCGCCATCTCCAGCGCCGTGCACACGACCATATTGCGGCCGCTGGCCCAAAGGGAGTCCCTTAAGTTCGTTCAAGGCCCAGTTGAGAGGGGTGTCCCACTTGGGCCTCATCGGAGAAGTAGGGTTTTTGGCTGCAAGTTGGTGTTGCTTCTCCAGTAGTCTAATCAATTTCCTCATGATCTTGTCCGTGTAAAAAACTTTTTTCTCCTTGTCCCACTTGTAGCGGGCCCTGATGAAGTCATGCTCCAAGGGGTTGGTGAACTTCGCGAAGGGGTCTGGGAGACCCGCAGCTTCACGTTCCACGTCCTCCTTATCCCATATGGGCCTTTTACCGAGGTAGCCACGGCTTCCGAGGCGATGCTTCCCTGTGTTCCTTTGCTGAAGGCTCTTGAATTTCGCAGCCTTAGCCTTGGCGTCCTCGGTAGCGCAAGTGTCCTTAAATTTTTTGAACTCCTCTTCCGTAAGTGTCGGATTTTCTTCCAGAATCTTGGACAGGGGTTCCTCAGCCTCAATAGCTCGTTTCACCCTCGATTTCCAGGAGGCCAAATCATTGCTGAACATGCCCATGGCGTGATTGTTAATCTTTTTCATCTTCGGATCATCCCACAGTTGTTCTATGTTATCATCCCGATCGGGGAACTTGAATCTCTTGTGCAACTTCGTTAGGAGCAACTGCGTCAAATGTTCTTTACTCCTTAAGTCATCGTCATTGATGCTCGCGCATTCTCATAGGATGCAACCTACTTGGTTCCCATAGCACTTGCGAGGTTCTTCCGGCTCAAACGGCTCAAACTTGCCAGGTGCCATCTTTGTGATCACAAGTCGTCCAATCCCTAGTTTGTTAGGTTTTCGTATCCTCTGCTTCTTATGCCTCTTTTCGGTACCAGCATCGGCGCTGGTATCTTCCCCGACGGTACCTTCCCCACTAGTCTCGGCGCCGCCATCGGTGCCAGCACCGTCGGTGTTGGTGTCGGCGTCAGTACCATCATCGAGGCGGACCTGCAAACCTTGCTTAGCAGTCAAAAAGTCAAGGTAGTCTTGTTCACCCTCATAATCCATCTCGTCTGCATCTTGGTCAGAAGGCCCAGTTTCTTCGTTGTTCGACATGTTTCCTATGATTAAGTGTCCTCATTTATTTCAAAAGTTAGTTTCGACATATCCACATATCACATGTCCAGTTCAAATTTGCATATAAATTCAGCAAATTTTGAAACCTATCTAAATTCATAACTAAATAGATAACCTAATTAACATAACTAAAACCTAAGTAAATTAACCCTAGCTAGCAGAGAGAGAGAGAGGGGGGTGGTTTACAGAGGGTGCAGGGCGAGGAGGCAGGCCCGACGACGGCCGAGGTTGGGAGGGGAGGAAGTAGAGGAGGGAGGCGAGGGCCGACGGGTCGGGGGAGAGTGCGCCTGGGTCGGGGGCGAGCGCGCCGGGGTCGGGCGCGGCGGGGTCGGGGGTGGCGGGGACGGGGACGGGCGCGGCGGTGCGACGGGGCCGGGGAAGAGAGAGTGGGGATTTGGGGGAAAAGAGGCGGGATGAAGTAGGGAGAGGGAGAATTTTGGGTTAAGTGGACGTAGCAGTAGCGCGTTTACACGAAATGCGCTACTACTATTACGAGCAGCTATAGCGATTTTCTACAGAAACCGCTACTGCTACCTTGACTAGCTGTAGCTCTTTTTCACTAAAGCGCTACTGCTATAACCAGTTTCCCTTTTTTCTTTTCCTCAGCATAATAGGAACATATATATTACATCATTGGACCCTTGCATAATAATGGCTAAGTGTGTATACATAATAGGAACATATATATATTACATCATTGGACCCATGCATAATAATGGCTAATTAAGTGTGTATACAAAATAGGAACATATATTTCCATTTTGCAAAAGCATGAAATATTAATCACACCTCTATCTCGAGATCGAGCACACGGTGGAGATGATGATGTAGGGAGGTCAAAAGTGCACAAAGCTCTTCTTGACAAAGAAAGATCTAGTTAGGGGGCAAATAGGTCACTTAACTAAATGCTACATCTACCTAGCTAGCTAATTTGGGAGGAGACAACTTCAACTAGTGGAGGGGGGAGGAAAAAGAGAAAGGAGATGAATTAATGGAGGTGGTGTAGTTATAGCTAGGAGTAATGAAGATAGAGAAAGGTAGGTAGAAGAGGGAGAGTAATGGGGGAGAAGTATTGAGGAAGAAGAAGAGTGAGAGAGGGAGGATGTGGGAGGTAGGGGAAAGGGAGGAGAGGAGATGGGGAGGAGAGGTGGAAAACGTGGTGGGTGCTGCGTCTTAGCAGTAGCGCGGGAGAGAAAGCACGCTGCTGCTAAGAGCGTAGCAACAACGCGCTTTCCTGTCACGCGCTACTGCTAAACGGGCCAACCCTGTGCACAATTTCAAAATTAGCAGCAGCGAGGTGACAAAAAAGCGCGCTGCTACTATGGCATTAGCAGCAGCGCGCTCCCTGGCGCTGCGCTACTGGTAAACTTATGTCGTTGTGTACTGTCGGTGGATTTTTGTAGCAGCGCGGTTTAAGCGTCACGCGCTACTGCTAAGTTTGCACCAGTAGCGAGCTTTCCGTAGCCGCGCTGCTACTACTTAGCAGTAGCGCCTGTTTTTATGCCGCGCTGCTGCTAAGATTCTGTGTATAAGGTTTTCCCTAGTATTGAGTACTCGCCTAAAGTTCTCTCACTGGGAGACTTAGCTGCAGTCCAGCACTCGCCTAAGTTTGAAAAAAATCCTACCGAGCGGAGAGCAATCCTCCCACTCGGGGGCTTAGCTGCAGTCCAGTACTCGCCTAAAGTTCTCTCACTGGAAGACTTAGCTGCAGTCCGGCACTCGCCTAAGTTTGAAAAAATCCTACCGAGCGGAGAGCAATCCTCCCACTCGGGGGCTTAGCTGCAGTCCAGTACTCGCCTAAAGTTCTCTCACTAGGAGACTTAGCTGCAGTCCGGCACTCGCCTAAGTTTGAAAAAATCCTACCGAGTGGAGAGCAATCCTCCCACTCGGGGGCTTAGCTGCAGTCCAGTACTCGCCTAGGTTCTCCCACTTGGGGGCTTAGCTGCAGTCCAGCACTCGCCTAAGTTTGAAAAAATCCTACCGAGTGGAGAGCAATCCTCCCACTCGGAGGCTTAGCTGCAGTCTAGTACTCGCCTAAGTTCTCTCACTTAGAGACTTAGCTGCAGTCCGGCACTCGCCTAAGTTTGAAAAAATCCTACCGAGCGGAGAGCAATCCTCCCACTCGGGGGCTTAGCTGCAGTCCAGTACTCGCCTAAAGTTCTCTCACTGGGAGACTTAGCTGCAGTCCGGCACTCGCCTAAGTTTGAAAAAATCCTACCGAGTGGAGAGCAATCCTCCCACTCGGGGGCTTAGCTGCAGTCCAGTACTCGCCTAAGTTCTCCCACTCGGGGGCTTAGCTGCAGTCCAGCACTCGCCTAAGTTTGAAAAAGTCCTACCGAGTGGAGAGCAATCCTCCCACTCGGAGGCTTAGCTGCAGTCTAGTACTCGCCTAAGTTCTCCCACTCGGGGGCTTAGCTGCAGTCCAGCACTCGCCTAAGTTTGAAAAAGTCCTACCGAGTGGAGAGCAATCCTCCCACTCGGAGGCTTAGCTGCAGTCTAGTACTCGCCTAAGTTCTCTCACTTAGAGACTTAGCTGCAGTCCAGCACTCGCCTAAGTTTGAAAAAAATCCTACCGAGTGGAGAGCAATCCTCCCACCCGAGGGCTTAGCTGCAGTCTAGTACTCGCCTAAGTTCTCTCACTTAGAGACTTAGCTGCAGTCCGGCACTCGCCTAAGTTTGAAAAAAATCCTACCGAGTGGAGAGCAATCCTCCCACTCGGGGGCTTAGCTGCAGTCCAGAACTCGCCTAAGTACGAAACACATCTCATTCCTCAAGGACGACGAGGGGCAGGTCGACTGCCACCTTCTCCTGGGGAGCTTCGCCACAAATACAATGCTCGATTCATCCCGCTCTATAGTAACAAAGTGCGGGTTGACTGCCACCTTCTCCTGGGGAGCTTCGCCACAAATACAATGCGCGATTCATCCTGCTCGACAGTAACGAAGTGCGGGTCGACTGCCACCTTCTCCTGGAGAGCTTCGCCACAAATACAAGACATGGGTCGACTGCTTCCCTCTCCTTCGGAGCTGCGCTGCGAATGCAAAAGTTGTCTCAAATGAAGAATGGGTTCACTCAGCAGGAGATTCATAAAGATATTCAACGGTAAACCAAGTTCGGGTAAATTCCAAAGGTTCCAGATCACAGATCGAAGTACTCGGGCATGCAGCCCGAAAAAGTTTAACGGTTACAAAAACCACTCGGCATTCCGAGGCAAATTTAAGGTGGGACATAAAAGTTTGTTCAATCCGCAGGAGGAGGGCTGGCAGGCTCGACAAACTCATCCAGGTCGACGCCGTCGGCTATCCGAGTGGCTGCATCGATGAAACCATAAAGGTTCGGAAGTCATGCTTCTGGGTGTTGGCGACCTTGATTGCTGCTAGTTTGTCCTGTCGCACCTCCTTGCAGTGGACACGAACCAAAGACAGAGCCACGTCAGCGCCACACCGAGTAGCAGACTTCTTCCATTCCTGCACTTGGTCGGGGATTTCATTTAGTCGAGTCATCAGGGACTCAATATCATTTTGGAGCACAGCCTCTGGCCAAAGTGCCGGGTCAATCCGCAACATGGCGACCTTCAGTCGAGCCAAGTAGTCCATGGCACCGTCGATGCGAGATTCCAGACGGAGCAGATTCATGGCAGTTTCATCTTTTACGGGAGAGTTGATTGGATCCAAACCTGGTTCAATCCGCCCAGTCTCCTCTTCAAAGTTCTGGCAAAACTCTGCATTCACGATCCAAGGATAAGTCAATTTTCGTACACTGAGTCGACACAAAAAAAATCAGTCGGAACAGAATGTGCACCTTCAAGCTTGATGAACAACTTCTTGGCAAGACTTCTCAGATAGCTCTCCAGATCATCCCTCCTGTGAGCAATGCCTTCCATTTTCTCGCCCTGGACGAGATTCGCCTTCTTCCAGCGCGAGCACTCCTTGTTGGAGTCATTCAGAGCGGTCTTCAGCCTGGTATTCTCTTCTTCCAACTGGCCGAACGAAGCCAGCTTCTGTTCGGCCAGAGCGGTCTTGTCGTCAGCCTCCTTACGAGCAGCGGCCAAATCCTGATCCTTCTTCGCCAGAGCTTCTCTCAGTTTTTCTGAAAAGAAATGATGATTGATTCAGAAATAGCAGAAGGGTACTCAAGCCTAAAACTGACCAGTCGACAGACTCGTCTTACCTGCGGCGTCGTCTCTGACCTTTTGCAGCTCTGTCCTGGCCAGCTCCAAGTCAAGGTTCAGTTGAATGTGCTGCTTCTCCAAGTCAGCAAAGCGAGCTCCAAGATCACAAGATTTCTGAAATCAAAGGGAAGAAGTTATTTTTACAGCAAAAAACAACAAAGGCAATAAATACTAAGACTACGGTCGACTGCCCGCAGTCCACCATAGTCTCGGGGACTACACCCAGTGGGTGCACTTAGCATGCCCCCACCGGTTCTGATCCCACTCGACCGGCCCGCCGAAGTCGAGTCCAAAAAAAAGGGGCAGAAAGAGAGAAAGTAGAACCCAGACTACAGTCGACTACCAGCATTCCACCGTAGTCTCGGGGACTACACCCAGTGGGTGCACTTAGCGTGCCCCCACCGGTTCTGATCCCACTCGACCAAACCGAGTGGAAGAGACAAACTACTAGTTTGGTTTATACATTCGGGAAAATACAAAGACTACAGTCGACTGCCAGCAGTCCACCGTAGTCTCGGGGACTACACCCAGTGGGTGCACTCAGCGTGCCCCCACTAGTCCAAAAATTCAATCGACGCACCCAGTGGGTGTACAGATGCAAAGGTTTTCGGAAAGAATCTTCAGGTAGCATATCCTAACAGAACAAGCGGCGACCAACTAACCTGAACGTTGCTCTGGAGAGCCGAGCTGGCATCATAGGCGGCTTGGCTGGCGTCCCGCACCGTCTTCATCTTCTCCATCATAATGCCCGCCTGGCGTATGGCTTCCCTAGCAGCATTCACCTCGTCCTCTGGGACATGATGGGTCGCGAAAAGTGAAGGCGGGTCGACAAGAGCTCGAGCAGTCAACAAAGAAGGCAAGACACTCGACAGCGGCTCGGCGAAGGTAACAGAACCCCGATTGACGTCGCCAGTGTCCTGAACGACTGGATCCGCCCTCGGCGTCGACTGTAGCACCTCACTTATAGGAGCTCGCCTATTCTTCCTCGTCAAAGGCCTCTCGGACTCTTCATCATCATCAGGGAGGTCAATAATGTTGGGAGTTGTGCAAAGTTCAATTGCCAAAATCACGTCACCTAATGATGCACATTGCAGTTGAATAGACCGAGTAAAGATAGTATGGCAGAAATCATACCCGGATTAGAAGTGACTGCATCCTCCATCACCTCATCATCATCCTTGTAAGCTGAGGTCCCAGAAGTGGCATCCAAAGTTCGTCCAGTCAAAACAAGAAAAACAAACAGCATGGAACGTCGAGTGAATACAAAGAGAGACACTCACGCGGAGGCGACGGGGATATCAATCTTGATCTTTGACAACGCCCTCCGAGTCCTTGGCTCTGCAACTTTGGGGTGCTTTGGCGCCTTCTCAGTCGGGGTTGGTGAAGAGATCCGAGGACGCTTCGAAGACTGACCAGCCTAAGTAGTTGCCTTGTCGCGGGCACTCGGCCGTTCTTGGTCGAGCTTGGATCGCCTCTCCCTGCAAGGGGGCGACTCGACTTCTTCTCCATCACTTGAGCCGTCGCTTCCTCCATCCCCTTCACCATCGGAAGTCACTTGCCACTGTCGCCGCCACTCGCCTCTCCTTCCAGTGCTTGCTCTTGCTCCCCGTTGGGCATTGAATACATTTCAATAATAGCCTGAAAGGAAGCGGGAAGAACAAAGTCAGTCGACGCAATATAGGCAGCTGCGTGAGTGAATTCAGATTACAAGCAAAAACTCAGAATCAGACCTGCTCTGGTGCATGAGATTGGTCGAATGGGGGAACTCTCCTAGCTCCCCTGGGATTGTCCTTGTTCCCGGTAATGCCCGACAGCCACTTCTCCAGTGTGTCGTTGTCGACCTCCTCCGGGTGGATCCGAGTGGAGTCTTCAAGACCCGAATACATCCACATCAGATGGTCTCGAGCTTGAAGAGGCTGGATGCGCCGCTGAAGGAAGACCTCCAAGAGATCCATACCAGTGACCCCGTCACGAATAAGCTGGACCACTCGATCGACCAACAGCTTCACGTGCGCCTTATCCTCTGGGAGAACCTTCAAAGGGGAGGGTTTCTCCACTCGGTCCATGGTAAAGGAAGGGAGGCCAGTTGATTGCCCTAGCGTCGACTGGTCTTTATAGTAAAACCAGGTCGACTGCCATCCGCGAACCGAGTTAGGAAGAATCATGGCCGGAAAGGAGCTTTTCCCTCTCGTCTGGATGCCAAGACCCCCACACATCTGGATCACTTGGGTCCTCTCATCACTCGGATTAGCCTTTTTCACTGTCTGGGAGCGACAAGTGAAAATATGCTTGAAAAGACCCTAGTGAGGCCGGCAACCCAGGAAATTCTCACACAAAGAAATGAAAGCGGCGAGATAAACGATCGAGTTGGGGGTAAAATGGTGGAGTTGTGCCCCAAAGAAGTTCAGAAACCCTCGAAAGAAAGGGTGAGGAGGCAAGGAAAATCCACGGTCGACGTGGGTGGCAAGAAGAACACGCTCACCCTCCCGAGGTTGCGGCTTAGATTCCTTCCCCAGAAGCCGCGCCGAGTCATAGGGGATCAGCCCCCCTTCGGCCAGGTCGTCGAGGTCTTCTTGGGTGATCCTCGAGTGGATCCAGTCGCCCTTGATCCAGCCCCTCGGCAGGCCGGTCCGCGAGGAAGATCCGCCCCCGCTGGTCGCCTTCCCCTTCGACCTCGCCGTCGCCTTCTTTGCCCGCTCCAGAGCCACCGTCTTCTCCTTCACCATTGTCGCCGGCGAGACGCGTACGGAGCGGTGATGCTGGGGCGAGAGCGAGCGTAGCGGAGGGGCGTGAAGAGGAGAAGAGGAAATGGGAACGCACTGTTCGGGAGACCCCGGTCCAACGCCTTATATGAGGCCGCTTCCGAGTGGCTGACGGGTAGGCCCAGGTGGCTTTGTCAAATCCTGTAACGATCGCGCGCGCGGTACGTGGAGAAAAAGGCGGCATGGGGATCGAGGCGTCTCCGCTCTATCCCATCCGATTACTGCGGCCTCCCCCGTCCCGAGCACTTCCCAAAATTCGGATCCCACGAAATCTGCGGGCAGCAAACAAACTTGTCAGACTAAAATATCTCCTCCGCACCGTCACTCGGAGCCTTACAAGTGAAGAAACTCACTCGACGAAGAATTAAGAATGGATCAAGGCGACTGAAAAGGAAGTTGTTGTCATCACTCAGGTCCATTGATCCGGAACAAGATATGCTCACGGCATGAAAAACGAGTCGGAGAGGTTCTCAACTCCTTCCCCACTCAAACCTCGATCCATTCGGGGGCTAATGATGAAGCTATGTACCTAGGGTAGGGTCATGGACCTGTCCTAACTGCCCTACCCAAGGACATCTCTAGAATAAACCACCTTTCAATCGACTTGGAGGTGTTCCACTCGACAGACTCGACGACGCTCGACCAAGAAGCAATCACTCAACCAAGATCCAACCACTCGACTGCCAGGAGACCTGAAGTCACTCCGCACGCTAAGGGTCGGTCATTAAGTAGCTTTTATGGTCATCATAGCACTTTATTACTAGCGTTACCAGTAACGCCTTGCCTTAATGTACAATGAACCCTTTGTAACATGGGCTGGCCGGGGTCCTGGCGCACTCTATATAAGCCACCCCCCTCCTCCGAGACAAGGGTTCGGATCTCTGTAACTCATACTCACATAATCCAGTCGACCGCCTCCGGGCTCCGAGACGTAGGGCTATTACTTCCTCCGAGAAGGGCCTGAACTAGTAAACCTTGCGTGCTTACAACTTCTCCATAGCTAAGATCTTGCCTCTCCATACTTACCCCCCTACACTACTTTCAGACTTAGAACCACAACAATGGCACCCGGGAGAAGCCGACCACCCATCTATGGAAAGACTATACGATCATGAAGGCTTTCAAGAATTCTAACATGTTCGACGGTAGTCATGGACCTGGTGGCGGCTCAGGCGGTGGCGGTTTTCATGGCCCGGGAGGCAATTCAGGCGGTGGCGGCTTTCATGGCCAGGGCCCTCAAGGTAATCAAGGTGGTTATAATTAGCAATCTGGCCAAGGAGGTTAGCAGCAGCAGCAATCCGGGTTGCAGAGTAACCCAAAGCAGCTAAGTAGTGGGCAGTATCATGTGTTCACCACCAGTTTATGCAAAAGGACCAGAAACTTCATAAGTGAGCAGTCAACGTTGTTGAGTCGGCGGTTCCTCGTTATTTGAGATGGTCCGAGCAACCTATTCTATGGATTAGGGAGGATCACCCTCCCCGAGTTGACAATCCGGGTCATCTGGCTTTGGTGGTGGCGCCTCAAGTTGGTGGATATAAATTCACTAAAGTACTCATGGATAGAGGCAGTAGCATCAACATCCTCTATTATGAGACGTTCCATCGCATGGGGTTGACTGACAAAAGTCTTAAGACATCCAACACTGTTTTTCATGGAGTGGTGCCTGGTAAGTCGGCATACCCAGTGGGTAAGATTGAGCTGGAGGTAGCTTTTGGAGATGAGCATGATTCCAGGGCTGAGAAATTAACCTTTGAGGTGGTCAAAATCAAGAGCCCGTATCACACCCTGTTTGGACGACCGGTTTATGCAAAATTCATGGCATGGCCGTGTTATGTTTATCTGCAGCTCAAGATGCCGAGTTATAAAGGTACTATCACAGTACATGGAAGTCGGAAGATAGCCTTAGAGTGTGAGGAAGGCGATGCTGCTTATGCGGAGTCTGTTTGCACGACGGAGTTAAAGTTCTACAAAGACAACATTGACCCGGCAAACATGACATCTTTGAAGAAGCCAACTACGGAGCATGAGCCGGCACTGAAGTTTAAGTGAGCTAATGATACAAATATGATTGATTTTGTGCCTGGCGACTCATCAAACAATTCATTATCAGTGCTAATTTGGATATCAAATAGGAAGGCACGCACATCGAGTTCATCCATGAGAACCGAGACATCTTTGCATGGAAGCCTTCTGACATGTTGGGTGTACAGAGAGAACTCGCTGTGCACACTCTCAATATTGATCCAAAGTTTAAGCCGGTTAGGTAGTTTCTTCGGTGGTTCAATGAGGAAAGGCGCAAGGCTATTGGAGAAGAGGTGGCCCGGCTTTTGGCAGCCAGGTTCATTATTGAAGTCTTTCATCTAGAATGGCTGGCTAACCCGATGCTTGTGCTTAAAAAGAATGGCACCTGGCGTATGTGTGTGGATGACACAGACTTAAACAAAGCTTGTCCGGCTCATCCTTTTGCTCTCCCTCGTATTGATAAAATCATTGATGCTACGCCAGGTTGTGAGCGTTTGAGCTTTTTGGATGCTTATTATGGTTACCATCAGATCAAGATGGCGGTTAAGGACCAGGAGAAGACAGCTTTTATTACTCCATTTGGAGCCTTTTGCTATGTGTCCATGCCTTTTGGGCTTAAGAGTGCCCAGGCGACTTATCAGCGGTGTGTGCAGAACTGTCTTCACAATCAGATTGAGCGTAATGTTCATGCTTATGTGGATGATATAGTGGTGAAATCCAGAGAGAAGGAAACCTTGATAGATGATCTAAAGGAAACCTTTGATAACCTCCGGGTCTACAAGATGATGCTCAGCTCGGCCAAGTGCGTTTTTGGAGTTCCGGCAGGCAAGCTTTTGGGTTTTTTGGTGTCTAACAGAGGCATTGAGGCTAACCCGGAGAAAATCAAGGCGATTACGTCTTTGGCTAAGCCGGCGTGCATCAATGACGTTCAGCAGCTGGCGGGTCGTGTTGCTGCTTTAAGCCGGTTCATAAGCCGGTTAGGTGAGAAGGCTATGGCATTATATCAAATGATGAAGAAGGCGAATGATTTTGTTTGGAGTGATGCTGCTAACTCTGCCTTTGAAGATATGAAAAGATAGCTCGCTGTGCCGCCGGTTCCTGCCGCTCCCGTTGATAAGGAGCCACTGTTCTTATATGTGGCTGCTAACACACGTGTTGTCAGTGTGGCCATCGTTGTAGAGCGCAAAGAGGCTGGCAAGAAATATCCGGTTCAACGGTCGGTTTACTTTGTCAATGAGGTGCTCATTGAGTCCAAACAGAGATATCCACATTGGCAGATACTTGTTTATAGGGTGTTCATGGCGAGCCAGAAGCTTAAGCATTACATTCAGGGTCATCCTATCACTATGGTTAGCTCTGCTCCTTTAGGAGATATTATTCAAAATAGAGAAGCCATGGGACGAATCGCCAAGTGGGCCATCGAACTTGGGTCTCATGGTTTAAAGTATGTGCCACGTACTGCCATCAAATCTCAAGCACTAGTGAACTTCATTAACGATTGGATGGAGTTGCAGATACTCTAAGAGAAGCCAGACAACACATATTGGACGATTCATTTTGATGGGTCCAGGCAATTGGAAGGCTCAGAGGCTGGAGTTGTTTTAACTTCCCCTTGAGGTGACAAATTTTGTTATGTGTTACGGTTGATGTTTCCTTGTACTAACAACGCAGCTGAGTATGAGGCCTTACTCCATGGTCTTCGAATGGCTAAAGAAATGAGTTTAAGCCGGGTAAGACACTACTAGGAAAAGGGCTATAGATAGGATTGATACTAATGGCGCACCAGGAAAGCAGTGCGCCACTACTATATACTAATGGCGCACCTGTTGGTGATGCGCCATTAGTGTGGAAGACACTAATGGCGCATCGGAAACAGGGTGCGCCACTAGTATTAATTTTTTTTCCATTTTTCCATACATACTAATGGCGCATCAGGTCGACAATGCGCCATTACTAGTTCTAACTAGTAATGGCGCACCAGGCAGAGAGTGCGCCATTACTGTAAAAAAATTTCTTATTCTTTTTTTGCAAAACTACTAATGGCGCACCGTTTCACAGTGCGCCATTACTAGTTTAAACTAGTAATGGCGCACTATTACCCGGTGCGCCATTAGTATATATATTTATATTTTTTACTTTTTTAAATTTCATGGACACTCGATCTTGATCCCTCTCCATCTAGTTCGCTATCCCACCTCGCCAGATCCGGTCCCCCTCGCCGCCGAGCACCCCCCGCACCATCTCCCCCGCTCCACCGGCTGCCGCCACCGACCCCTCGCACCCTCCCCCACTCCACCGCCGCCGACGACCCACCGCACCCTCCCCCGCTCCACCGGCCGCCGCCGCCGACCCCCGGCCCGCACCCTCCCCCACTCCACCGTCGCCGACGACCCACCGCACCCTCTCCCCAGCACTCTCCCCGGCCCGCTCCATCATCACAAATGAATGCAACTAAAATTGCAAAAAAAACAAATTTGATTATATTTTCAAATAAAATTTTTGATGATATTTTCAAATAATAAATTTGATGATATTTTTCATATTCATAAATATTTTCAAATAACAAATTTGATGATATTTTTTAAAAGATTATTACTGTTTTTATAAAAAAATATTACTGTCATGATTTAAGCAAGTTTGAACATATTTAAACACAAATAAATATCAAACAGCATTTTAAATGCATAAAAACAAAAATTGGGGAGCCTGGGAATCGAACCGAGGACCTCCTAGTGTGTGTGTTGCGTGCTGACCAGTCGGGCTAGTGGGCGTGTTCTGATGGAGATAGGGTTAGGTGGAATATAACCTGACCAGTCGGGCTAGTAATTGAAACAAAATTCTAATGGCGCACCAGGGGGAGGTGCGCCATTAGAATCGTCGTACTTATGGCGCACTAGGGGGAGGTGCGCCATTGCTAACCCTCCCCCACTCCACCTATTCCCCTCGCACTGTGGCCTCCCTCCCTCCCTCGCCAGATCCCGCACTCGACCCCAACCCTACGCCGCCGCCCCTTGCTCCGCCCCCTCCGTCCGCCGTGCCTGCACGCCGTCGGTGACGCCGCCGCCACTGTGGTCTTGCGCTGCCCCTGCCGCCGCTGCCGGCCCTCCGCCGTGGCGCGCCCAGCCGGCCGAACCCTCCGCGGCCCCCGCCTCCCCTAGCGCGGCCACCGCGTGTCACCGCGGCCACCGACCACCCCGTGCTCCATCGTCATGCCTAGGAGCTGCGCCAAGCTCTGCTACGCCGTCTTGGAGGATTCGTTCGAGCTCCACCTCAACTCCGGTCTCCGCTCCACCTCAATTCTGGCCCTACCCCAGCGCGGCCCGGATCGCCGACTCCTCCTGCTTCCCCCAGTACACCGCCTCCCTCAAGTGTACGCGCATCCTTCCCCCAGTACTCCTCTTCTGCGATTGGAAATGCTTTGCGTTACAAGCCTGCTAGGGATCCTGCAGTAGAATCATGCTTGATTTTCAGTATGGCCTTTAGTTTTGTAGGATTCATTTTACCGTGGCTTAACTGCTGAAGAATCTGCAAGTGCTCACAACTACAACTTCGATCTTCAAGCACTGTTGGTACGACATGAACTGGACTTCTTGTGCCAAAATCTTTGAACTGCGTATTTTTATATTAAAAATGTTTGGTTCTGTTCTAGAGGAAAATGATCTAGTGGTAGTAGTAGTAGTTCTGAGCATTTGGTTGTTTGTCTATTAAAAAAAGTTCAACTAAAAAGAAGTGCAAGCCACTTTGGTGCTGAAATGTGACATTGCCATGGCTGATTGTTCTGAATGGTTCACCCACAACCAATGGGCATGTTTAAATGCAATGCAAGTGCAAATTTGAAACTTTAAAGGAACTGCACTTTTTTGCAAGAGAGAGATAGTACAAGAGAGAGATAGCACCTTTTTTACATGTCTCATTGTAGTTGCTTGAAATTTTAATACAATTAGCCTGAAATAACAGGTAAGTTGCCCCCTATGGGTTTACTCTTTTCGCAAACAGCACGATCCACGGCTAATACATGCATGAACTATTTTTTATGGCTATATACTTGAAGTATTGAAGTACATATGGCGTAGTTTCTTTTTCAAGTTCTTACATGAAATTTTGTCTTCTTCGCAACTGCTTATCTATGTGTGAAAGGAGCTAAACTAAGTTTTTACAAGTATCCCCAGTCATTTAGGGTCTGTTTGGATAGTGTCCACACTGAATCGTGTCTGGCTTGGAGCCTCCCTAAACTGTGCCTGGACAGTGTTTGGTTGCTGTCCTGGCACTGTTTCCATGCCTCGTTAAGCGAAGAGGGGTGTGCAAGTTTTGTCACCTATTTTTTGTTACATACACTTCGGGTGCTGTTGGGGGCTTCCTGCTCAATGATTTTGCAGGTACCCCGAGAGGCCCTTGAGTTTGCCGGAATGTCGATTAACTTCCGTTCCGGCAAATTCGGGTACTCCATATGTCCTATTTTCAGCAAAGGTCATGCTGAAATTTTCCATGAATTTTAGCATGACTTTGCTAAAAATAGGGCATATGGGGTACTTGCGAATAATGCATGGGCTGGGGTATCTTAGTACTTAATCTGTAGATTTCCAAAATTGTTCCTTGGCAATTATTGGAAACTAGCTGTATTCCTCTATCTGAGATATTCTGTGTACATGCAATATATATCCAATCAGTGGGACAAAAAGCCACGAGAAAGTAGAGCTGGACATGTAAGATGCAATCTACTAATGCTTCATTATCACCCTGTTATGCTCAGCCCAACACTCCCAGTCAAGATTGGTGATAGATAGATATCATTCCCATCTTTGGTTACAAGCTAAATTATGTTCCTTGACTCCAAAACCCTTAGTTAGACCATCTGCTACTTGATTAAGTACTAATATACCCCGGCCCTAAATGATGAAAGCTTAGGCTTTTAGGGTGCCTTAGCGTCGACAAACCCTAAATGATTAAACCTTGGCTTTTAGGGTGCCTCGGTGTCGATAAAAACCTAAA